>NC_142708.1:41326590-41627045 GCF_055471065.1 Atractosteus spatula
TCGGGCTGAAAAACACGTTTTGAAAACTGTGCTGTTCCTGCCATATAACTTACATGGTGGTGACCAAAGTTGCCAAAACGTGTTTATTTCTGCTGAAAAACACGTTTTGACAATTTCAGCACACTGGGGTTAAGGGCTGACTCAGTTTGCTCTTCTGAGCCAGGCATTTACACTGTGATTCTAAGGGCTGAGAAAACGCGTTTATTTCGGGCTGAAAAACACGTTTTGAAAACTGTGCTGTTCCTGCCCTATAACTTACATGGTGGTGACCAAAGTTGCCAAAACGTGTTTATTTCTGCTGTAAAACACGTTTAGACAATTTCAGCACACTGGGGTTAAGGGCTGACTCAGTGTGCTCTTCTGAGCCAGGCAGTTACACTGTGATTCTAAGGGCTGAGAAAACGCGTTTATTTCGGGCTGAAAAACACGTTTTGAAAACTGTGCTGTTCCTGCCCTATAACTTACATGGTGGTGACCAAAGTTGCCAAAACGTGTTTATTTCTGCTGAAAAACACGTTTTGACAATTTCAGCACACTGGGGTTAAGGGCTGACTCAGTTTGCTCTTCTGAGCCAGGCAGTTACACTGTGATTCTAAGGGCTGAGAAAACGCGTTTATTTCGGGCTGAAAAACACGTTTTGAAAACTGTGCTGTTCCTGCCCTATAACTTACATGGTGGTGACCAAAGTTGCCAAAACGTGTTTATTTCTGCTGTAAAACACGTTTTGACAATTTCAGCACACTGGGGTTAAGGGCTGACTCAGTGTGCTCTTCTGAGACAGGCAGTTACACTGTGATTCTAAGGGCTGAGAAAACGCGTTTATTTCGGGCTGAAAAACACGTTTTGAAAACTGTGCTGTTCCTGCCCTATAAGTTACATGGTGGTGACCAAAGTTGCCAAAACGTGTTTATTTCTGCTGTAAAACACGTTTTGACAATTTCAGCACACTGGGGTTAAGGGCTGACTCACTGTGCTCTTCTGAGACAGGCAGTTACACTGCGATTCTAAGAGCTGAGAAAACGCGTTTATTTCGGGCTGAAAAACACGTTTTGAAAACTGTGCTGTTCATGCCATATAACTTACATGGTGGTGACCAAAGTTGCCAAAACGTGTTTATTTCTGCTGTAAAACACGTTTTGACAATTTCAGCACACTGGGGTTAAGGGATGACTCACTGTGCTCTTCTGAGCCAGGCAGTTACACTGCGATTCTAAGGGCTGAGAAAACGCGTTTATTTCGGGCTGAAAAACACGTTTTGAAAACTGTGCTGTTCATGCCATATAACTTACATGGTGGTGACCAAAGTTGCCAAAACGTGTTTATTTCTGCTGTAAAACACGTTTTGACAATTTCAGCACACTGGGGTTAAGGGCTGACTCACTGTGCTCTTCTGAGACAGGCAGTTACACTGCGATTCTAAGAGCTGAGAAAACGCGTTTATTTCGGGCTGAAAAACACGTTTTGAAAACTGTGCTGTTCCTGCCATATAACTTACATGGTGGTGACCAAAGTTGCCAAAACGTGTTTATTTCTGCTGAAAAACACGTTTTGACAATTTCAGCACACTGGGGTTAAGGGCTGACTCACTGTGCTCTTCTGAGACAGGCAGTTACACTGTGATTCTAAGGGCTGAGAAAACGCGTTTATTTCGGGCTGAAAAACACGTTTTGAAAACTGTGCTGTTCCTGCCCTATAAGTTACATGGTGCTGACCAAAGTTGCCAAAACGTGTTTATTTCTGCTGTAAAACACGTTTTGACAATTTCAGCACACTGGGGTTAAGGGCTGACTCAGTGTGCTCTTCTGAGACAGGCAGTTACACTGCGATTCTAAGAGCTGAGAAAACGCGTTTATTTCGGGCTGAAAAACACGTTTTGAAAACTGTGCTGTTCCTGCCCTATAAGTTACATGGTGCTGACCAAAGTTGCCAAAACGTGTTTATTTCTGCTGTAAAACACGTTTTGACAATTTCAGCACACTGGGGTTAAGGGCTGACTCAGTGTGCTCTTCTGAGACAGGCAGTTACACTGCGATTCTAAGAGCTGAGAAAACGCGTTTATTTCGGTCTGAAAAACACGTTTTGAAAACTGTGCTGTTCCTGCCCTATAACTTACATGGTGGTGACCAAAGTTGCCAAAACGTGTTTATTTCTGCTGAAAAACACGTTTTGACAATTTCAGCACACTGGGGTTAAGGGCTGACTCAGTGTGCTCTTCTGAGACAGGCAGTTACACTGCGATTCTAAGAGCTGAGAAAACGTGTTTATTTCGGGCTGAAAAACAGGTTTTGAAAACTGTGCTGTTCCTGCCCTATAACTTACATGGTGGTGACCAAAGTTGCCAAAACGTGTTTATTTCTGCTGAAAAACACGTTTTGACAATTTCAGCACACTGGGGTTAAGGGCTGACTCAGTGTGCTCTTCTGAGACAGGCAGTTACACTGCGATTCTAAGAGCTGAGAAAACGCGTTTATTTCGGGCTGAAAAACACGTTTTGAAAACTGTGCTGTTCCTGCCCTATAACTTACATGGTGGTGACCAAAGTTGCCAAAACGTGTTTATTTCTGCTGAAAAACACGTTTTGACAATTTCAGCACACTGGGGTTAAGGGCTGACTCAGTGTGCTCTTCTGAGACAGGCAGTTACACTGCGATTCTAAGAGCTGAGAAAACGCGTTTATTTCGGGCTGAAAAACACGTTTTGAAAACTGTGCTGTTCCTGCCCTATAACTTACATGGTGGTGACCAAAGTTGCCAAAACGTGTTTATTTCTGCTGTAAAACACGTTTTGACAATTTCAGCACACTGGGGTTAAGGGCTGACTCAGTGTGCTCTTCTGAGACAGGCAGTTACACTGCGATTCTAAGAGCTGAGAAAACGCGTTTATTTCGGGCTGAAAAACACGTTTTGAAAACTGTGCTGTTCCTGCCCTATAACTTACATGGTGGTGACCAAAGTTGCCAAAACGTGTTTATTTCTGCTGAAAAACACGTTTTGACAATTTCAGCACACTGGGGTTAAGGGCTGACTCAGTTTGCTCTTCTGAGCCAGGCATTTACACTGTGATTCTAAGGGCTGAGAAAACGCGTTTATTTCGGGCTGAAAAACACGTTTTGAAAACTGTGCTGTTCCTGCCCTATAACTTACATGGTGGTGACCAAAGTTGCCAAAACGTGTTTATTTCTGCTGTAAAACACGTTTTGACAATTTCAGCACACTGGGGTTAAGGGCTGACTCAGTGTGCTCTTCTGAGCCAGGCAGTTACACTGTGATTCTAAGGGCTGAGAAAACGCGTTTATTTCGGGCTGAAAAACACGTTTTGAAAACTGTGCTGTTCCTGCCCTATAACTTACATGGTGGTGACCAAAGTTGCCAAAACGTGTTTATTTCTGCTGAAAAACACGTTTTGACAATTTCAGCACACTGGGGTTAAGGGCTGACTCAGTTTGCTCTTCTGAGCCAGGCAGTTACACTGTGATTCTAAGGGCTGAGAAAACGCGTTTATTTCGGGCTGAAAAACACGTTTTGAAAACTGTGCTGTTCCTGCCCTATAACTTACATGGTGGTGACCAAAGTTGCCAAAACGTGTTTATTTCTGCTGAAAAACACGTTTTGACAATTTCAGCACACTGGGGTTAAGGGCTGACTCAGTTTGCTCTTCTGAGCCAGGCAGTTACACTGTGATTCTAAGGGCTGAGAAAACGCGTTTATTTCGGGCTGAAAAACACGTTTTGAAAACTGTGCTGTTCCTGCCCTATAACTTACATGGTGGTGACCAAAGTTACCAAAACGTGTTTATTTCTGCTGAAAAACACGTTTTGACAATTTCAGCACACTGGGGTTAAGGGCTGACTCAGTTTGCTCTTCTGAGCCAGGCAGTTACACTGTGATTCTAAGGGCTGAGAAAACGCGTTTATTTCGGGCTGAAAAACACGTTTTGAAAACTGTGCTGTTTATGCCCTATAACTTACATGGTGGTGACCAAAGTTGCCAAAACGTGTTTATTTCTGCTGTAAAACACGTTTTGACAATTTCAGCACACTGGGGTTAAGGGCTGACTCACTGTGCTCTTCTGAGACAGGCAGTTACACTGCGATTCTAAGAGCTGAGAAAACGCGTTTATTTCGGGCTGAAAAACACGTTTTGAAAACTGTGCTGTTCCTGCCATATAACTTACATGGTGGTGACCAAAGTTGCCAAAACGTGTTTATTTCTGCTGAAAAACACGTTTTGACAATTTCAGCACACTGGGGTTAAGGGCTGACTCACTGTGCTCTTCTGAGACAGGCAGTTACACTGTGATTCTAAGGGCTGAGAAAACGCGTTTATTTCGGGCTGAAAAACACGTTTTGAAAACTGTGCTGTTCCTGCCCTATAAGTTACATGGTGCTGACCAAAGTTGCCAAAACGTGTTTATTTCTGCTGTAAAACACGTTTTGACAATTTCAGCACACTGGGGTTAAGGGCTGACTCAGTGTGCTCTTCTGAGACAGGCAGTTACACTGCGATTCTAAGAGCTGAGAAAACGCGTTTATTTCGGGCTGAAAAACACGTTTTGAAAACTCTGCTGTTCCTGCCATATAACTTACCTGGTGGTGACCAAAGTTGCCAAAACGTGTTTATTTCTGCTGAAATACACGTTTTGACAATTTCAGCACACTGGGGTTAAGGGCTGACTCACTGTGCTCTTCTGAGACAGGCAGTTACACTGTGATTCTAAGGGCAGAGAAAACGCGTTTATTTCGTGCTGAAAAACACGTTTTGAAAACTGTGCTGTTCCTGCCATATAACTTACCTGGTGGTGACCAAAGTTGCCAAAACGTGTTTATTTCTGCTGAAAAACACGTTTTGACAATTTCAGCACACTGGGGTTAAGGGCTGACTCACTGTGCTCTTCTGAGACAGGCAGTTACACTGTGATTCTAAGGGCTGAGAAAACGCGTTTATTTCGGGCTGAAAAACACGTTTTGAAAACTGTGCTGTTCCTGCCATATAACTTACATGGTGGTGACCAAAGTTGCCAAAACGTGTTTATTTCTGCTGAAAAACACGTTTTGACAATTTCAGCACACTGGGGTTAAGGGCTGACTCAGTGTGCTCTTCTGAGCCAGGCAGTTACACTGTGATTCTAAGGGCTGAGAAAACGCGTTTATTTCGGGCTGAAAAACACGTTTTGAAAACTGTGCTGTTCCTGCCCTATAACTTACATGGTGGTGACCAAAGTTGCCAAAACGTGTTTATTTCTGCTGAAAAACACGTTTTGACAATTTCAGCACACTGGGGTTAAGGGCTGACTCAGTTTGCTCTTCTGAGCCAGGCAGTTACACTGTGATTCTAAGGGCTGAGAAAACGCGTTTATTTCGGGCTGAAAAACACGTTTTGAAAACTGTGCTGTTCCTGCCCTATAACTTACATGGTGGTGACCAAAGTTGCCAAAACGTGTTTATTTCTGCTGAAAAACACGTTTTGACAATTTCAGCACACTGGGGTTAAGGGCTGACTCAGTTTGCTCTTCTGAGCCAGGCAGTTACACTGTGATTCTAAGGGCTGAGAAAACGCGTTTATTTCGGGCTGAAAAACACGTTTTGAAAACTGTGCTGTTCCTGCCCTATAACTTACCTGGTGGTGACCAAAGTTGCCAAAACGTGTTTATTTCTGCTGAAAAACACGTTTTGACAATTTCAGCACACTGGGGTTAAGGGCTGACTCACTGTGCTCTTCTGAGACAGGCAGTTACACTGTGATTCTAAGGGCTGAGAAAACGCGTTTATTTCGGGCTGAAAAACACGTTTTGAAAACTGTGCTGTTCCTGCCATATAACTTACATGGTGGTGACCAAAGTTGCCAAAACGTGTTTATTTCTGCTGAAAAACACGTTTTGACAATTTCAGCACACTGGGGTTAAGGGCTGACTCAGTGTGCTCTTCTGAGCCAGGCAGTTACACTGTGATTCTAAGGGCTGAGAAAACGCGTTTATTTCGGGCTGAAAAACACGTTTTGAAAACTGTGCTGTTCCTGCCCTATAAGTTACATGGTGCTGACCAAAGTTGCCAAAACGTGTTTATTTCTGCTGTAAAACACGTTTTGACAATTTCAGCACACTGGGGTTAAGGGCTGACTCAGTGTGCTCTTCTGAGACAGGCAGTTACACTGCGATTCTAAGAGCTGAGAAAACGCGTTTATTTCGGGCTGAAAAACACGTTTTGAAAACTGTGCTGTTCCTGCCATATAACTTACATGGTGGTGACCAAAGTTGCCAAAACGTGTTTATTTCTGCTGAAAAACACGTTTTGACAATTTCAGCACACTGGGGTTAAGGGCTGACTCAGTGTGCTCTTCTGAGACAGGCATTTACACTGCGATTCTAAGAGCTGAGAAAACGCGTTTATTTCGGGCTGAAAAACACGTTTTGAAAACTGTGCTGTTCCTGCCCTATAACTTACATGGTGGTGACCAAAGTTGCCAAAACGTGTTTATTTCTGCTGAAAAACACGTTTTGACAATTTCAGCACACTGGGGTTAAGGGCTGACTCAGTGTGCTCTTCTGAGACAGGCAGTTACACTGCGATTCTAAGAGCTGAGAAAACGCGTTTATTTCGGGCTGAAAAACACGTTTTGAAAACTGTGCTGTTCCTGCCCTATAACTTACATGGTGGTGACCAAAGTTGCCAAAACGTGTTTATTTCTGCTGAAAAACACGTTTTGACAATTTCAGCACACTGGGGTTAAGGGCTGACTCAGTTTGCTCTTCTGAGCCAGGCATTTACACTGTGATTCTAAGGGCTGAGAAAACGCGTTTATTTCGGGCTGAAAAACACGTTTTGAAAACTGTGCTGTTCCTGCCCTATAACTTACATGGTGGTGACCAAAGTTGCCAAAACGTGTTTATTTCTGCTGTAAAACACGTTTTGACAATTTCAGCACACTGGGGTTAAGGGCTGACTCAGTGTGCTCTTCTGAGCCAGGCAGTTACACTGTGATTCTAAGGGCTGAGAAAACGCGTTTATTTCGGGCTGAAAAACACGTTTTGAAAACTGTGCTGTTCCTGCCCTATAACTTACATGGTGGTGACCAAAGTTGCCAAAACGTGTTTATTTCTGCTGAAAAACACGTTTTGACAATTTCAGCACACTGGGGTTAAGGGCTGACTCAGTTTGCTCTTCTGAGCCAGGCAGTTACACTGTGATTCTAAGGGCTGAGAAAACGCGTTTATTTCGGGCTGAAAAACACGTTTTGAAAACTGTGCTGTTCCTGCCCTATAACTTACATGGTGGTGACCAAAGTTGCCAAAACGTGTTTATTTCTGCTGAAAAACACGTTTTGACAATTTCAGCACACTGGGGTTAAGGGCTGACTCAGTTTGCTCTTCTGAGCCAGGCAGTTACACTGTGATTCTAAGGGCTGAGAAAACGCGTTTATTTCGGGCTGAAAAACACGTTTTGAAAACTGTGCTGTTCCTGCCCTATAACTTACATGGTGGTGACCAAAGTTGCCAAAACGTGTTTATTTCTGCTGAAAAACACGTTTTGACAATTTCAGCACACTGGGGTTAAGGGCTGACTCAGTTTGCTCTTCTGAGCCAGGCAGTTACACTGTGATTCTAAGGGCTGAGAAAACGCGTTTATTTCGGGCTGAAAAACACGTTTTGAAAACTGTGCTGTTTATGCCCTATAACTTACATGGTGGTGACCAAAGTTGCCAAAACGTGTTTATTTCTGCTGTAAAACACGTTTTGACAATTTCAGCACACTGGGGTTAAGGGCTGACTCACTGTGCTCTTCTGAGACAGGCAGTTACACTGCGATTCTAAGAGCTGAGAAAACGCGTTTATTTCGGGCTGAAAAACACGTTTTGAAAACTGTGCTGTTCCTGCCCTATAACTTACATGGTGGTGACCAAAGTTGCCAAAACGTGTTTATTTCTGCTGAAAAACACGTTTTGACAATTTCAGCACACTGGGGTTAAGGGCTGACTCAGTGTGCTCTTCTGAGCCAGGCAGTTACACTGTGATTCTAAGGGCTGAGAAAACGCGTTGATTTCGAGCTGAAAAACACGTTTTGAAAACTGTGCTGTTCCTGCCATATAACTTACATGGTGGTGACCAAAGTTGCCAAAACGTGTTTATTTCTGCTGAAAAACACGTTTTGACAATTTCAGCACACTGGGGTTAAGGGCTGACTCACTGTGCTCTTCTGAGACAGGCAGTTACACTGTGATTCTAAGGGCAGAGAAAACGCGTTTATTTCGGGCTGAAAAACACGTTTTGAAAACTGTGCTGTTCCTGCCATATAACTTACCTGGTGGTGACCAAAGTTGCCAAAACGTGTTTATTTCTGCTGAAAAACACGTTTTGACAATTTCAGCACACTGGGGTTAAGGGCTGACTCACTGTGCTCTTCTGAGACAGGCAGTTACACTGTGATTCTAAGGGCTGAGAAAACGCGTTTATTTCGGGCTGAAAAACACGTTTTGAAAACTGTGCTGTTCCTGCCATATAACTTACATGGTGGTGACCAAAGTTGCCAAAACGTGTTTATTTCTGCTGAAAAACACGTTTTGACAATTTCAGCACACTGGGGTTAAGGGCTGACTCAGTGTGCTCTTCTGAGCCAGGCAGTTACACTGTGATTCTAAGGGCTGAGAAAACGCGTTTATTTCGGGCTGAAAAACACGTTTTGAAAACTGTGCTGTTCCTGCCCTATAAGTTACATGGTGCTGACCAAAGTTGCCAAAACGTGTTTATTTCTGCTGTAAAACACGTTTTGACAATTTCAGCACACTGGGGTTAAGGGCTGACTCACTGTGCTCTTCTGAGACAGGCAGTTACACTGCGATTCTAAGAGCTGAGAAAACGCGTTTATTTCGGGCTGAAAAACACGTTTTGAAAACTGTGCTGTTCCTGCCATATAACTTACATGGTGGTGACCAAAGTTGCCAAAACGTGTTTATTTCTGCTGAAAAACACGTTTTGACAATTTCAGCACACTGGGGTTAAGGGCTGACTCAGTGTGCTCTTCTGAGACAGGCATTTACACTGCGATTCTAAGAGCTGAGAAAACGCGTTTATTTCGGGCTGAAAAACACGTTTTGAAAACTGTGCTGTTCCTGCCCATTAACTTACATGGTGGTGACCAAAGTTGCCAAAACGTGTTTATTTCTGCTGAAAAACACGTTTTGACAATTTCAGCACACTGGGGTTAAGGGCTGACTCAGTGTGCTCTTCTGAGACAGGCAGTTACACTGCGATTCTAAGAGCTGAGAAAACGCGTTTATTTCGGGCTGAAAAACACGTTTTGAAAACTGTGCTGTTCCTGCCCTATAACTTACATGGTGGTGACCAAAGTTGCCAAAACGTGTTTATTTCTGCTGAAAAACACGTTTTGACAATTTCAGCACACTGGGGTTAAGGGCTGACTCAGTTTGCTCTTCTGAGCCAGGCAGTTACACTGTGATTCTAAGGGCTGAGAAAACGCGTTTATTTCGGGCTGAAAAACACGTTTTGAAAACTGTGCTGTTCCTGCCCTATAACTTACATGGTGGTGACCAAAGTTGCCAAAACGTGTTTATTTCTGCTGTAAAACACGTTTTGACAATTTCAGCACACTGGGGTTAAGGGCTGACTCAGTGTGCTCTTCTGAGACAGGCAGTTACACTGCGATTCTAAGAGCTGAGAAAACGCGTTTATTTCGGGCTGAAAAACACGTTTTGAAAACTGTGCTGTTCCTGCCCTATAACTTACATGGTGGTGACCAAAGTTGCCAAAACGTGTTTATTTCTGCTGAAAAACACGTTTTGACAATTTCAGCACACTGGGGTTAAGGGCTGACTCAGTGTGCTCTTCTGAGACAGGCAGTTACACTGCGATTCTAAGAGCTGAGAAAACGCGTTTATTTCGGGCTGAAAAACACGTTTTGAAAACTGTGCTGTTCCTGCCCTATAACTTACATGGTGGTGACCAAAGTTGCCAAAACGTGTTTATTTCTGCTGAAAAACACGTTTTGACAATTTCAGCACACTGGGGTTAAGGGCTGACTCAGTGTGCTCTTCTGAGCCAGGCAGTTACACTGTGATTCTAAGGGCTGAGAAAACGCGTTGATTTCGAGCTGAAAAACACGTTTTGAAAACTGTGCTGTTCCTGCCATATAACTTACATGGTGGTGACCAAAGTTGCCAAAACGTGTTTATTTCTGCTGAAAAACACGTTTTGACAATTTCAGCACACTGGGGTTAAGGGCTGACTCACTGTGCTCTTCTGAGACAGGCAGTTACACTGTGATTCTAAGGGCAGAGAAAACGCGTTTATTTCGGGCTGAAAAACACGTTTTGAAAACTGTGCTGTTCCTGCCATATAACTTACCTGGTGGTGACCAAAGTTGCCAAAACGTGTTTATTTCTGCTGAAAAACACGTTTTGACAATTTCAGCACACTGGGGTTAAGGGCTGACTCAGTGTGCTCTTCTGAGCCAGGCAGTTACACTGTGATTCTAAGGGCTGAGAAAACGCGTTTATTTCGGGCTGAAAAACACGTTTTGAAAACTGTGCTGTTCCTGCCCTATAAGTTACATGGTGCTGACCAAAGTTGCCAAAACGTGTTTATTTCTGCTGTAAAACACGTTTTGACAATTTCAGCACACTGGGGTTAAGGGCTGACTCAGTGTGCTCTTCTGAGACAGGCAGTTACACTGCGATTCTAAGAGCTGAGAAAACGCGTTTATTTCGGGCTGAAAAACACGTTTTGAAAACTGTGCTGTTCCTGCCCTATAACTTACATGGTGGTGACCAAAGTTGCCAAAACGTGTTTATTTCTGCTGAAAAACACGTTTTGACAATTTCAGCACACTGGGGTTAAGGGCTGACTCAGTTTGCTCTTCTGAGCCAGGCAGTTACACTGTGATTCTAAGGGCTGAGAAAACGCGTTTATTTCGGGCTGAAAAACACGTTTTGAAAACTGTGCTGTTTATGCCCTATAACTTACATGGTGGTGACCAAAGTTGCCAAAACGTGTTTATTTCTGCTGTAAAACACGTTTTGACAATTTCAGCACACTGGGGTTAAGGGCTGACTCAGTGTGCTCTTCTGAGACAGGCAGTTACACTGCGATTCTAAGAGCTGAGAAAACGCGTTTATTTCGGGCTGAAAAACACGTTTTGAAAACTGTGCTGTTCCTGCCCTATAACTTACATGGTGGTGACCAAAGTTGCCAAAACGTGTTTATTTCTGCTGAAAAACACGTTTTGACAATTTCAGCACACTGGGGTTAAGGGCTGACTCAGTGTGCTCTTCTGAGACAGGCAGTTACACTGCGATTCTAAGAGCTGAGAAAACGCGTTTATTTCGGGCTGAAAAACACGTTTTGAAAACTGTGCTGTTCCTGCCCTATAACTTACATGGTGGTGACCAAAGTTGCCAAAACGTGTTTATTTCTGCTGAAAAAAACGTTTTGACAATTTCAGCACACTGGGGTTAAGGGCTGACTCAGTGTGCTCTTCTGAGCCAGGCAGTTACACTGTGATTCTAAGGGCTGAGAAAACGCGTTTATTTCGGGCTGAAAAACACGTTTTGAAAACTGTGCTGTTTATGCCCTATAACTTACATGGTGGTGACCAAAGTTGCCAAAACGTGTTTATTTCTGCTGTAAAACACGTTTTGACAATTTCAGCACACTGGGGTTAAGGGCTGACTCAGTGTGCTCTTCTGAGACAGGCAGTTACACTGCGATTCTAAGAGCTGAGAAAACGCGTTTATTTCGGGCTGAAAAACACGTTTTGAAAACTGTGCTGTTCCTGCCCTATAACTTACATGGTGGTGACCAAAGTTGCCAAAACGTGTTTATTTCTGCTGAAAAACACGTTTTGACAATTTCAGCACACTGGGGTTAAGGGCTGACTCAGTGTGCTCTTCTGAGACAGGCAGTTACACTGCGATTCTAAGAGCTGAGAAAACGCGTTTATTTCGGGCTGAAAAACACGTTTTGAAAACTGTGCTGTTCCTGCCCTATAACTTACATGGTGGTGACCAAAGTTGCCAAAACGTGTTTATTTCTGCTGAAAAACACGTTTTGACAATTTCAGCACACTGGGGTTAAGGGCTGACTCAGTTTGCTCTTCTGAGCCAGGCAGTTACACTGTGATTCTAAGGGCTGAGAAAACGCGTTTATTTCGGGCTGAAAAACACGTTTTGAAAACTGTGCTGTTCCTGCCCTATAACTTACATGGTGGTGACCAAAGTTGCCAAAACGTGTTTATTTCTGCTGAAAAACACGTTTTGACAATTTCAGCACACTGGGGTTAAGGGCTGACTCAGTGTGCTCTTCTGAGCCAGGCAGTTACACTGTGATTCTAAGGGCTGAGAAAACGCGTTGATTTCGAGCTGAAAAACACGTTTTGAAAACTGTGCTGTTCCTGCCATATAACTTACATGGTGGTGACCAAAGTTGCCAAAACGTGTTTATTTCTGCTGAAAAACACGTTTTGACAATTTCAGCACACTGGGGTTAAGGGCTGACTCACTGTGCTCTTCTGAGACAGGCAGTTACACTGTGATTCTAAGGGCAGAGAAAACGCGTTTATTTCGGGCTGAAAAACACGTTTTGAAAACTGTGCTGTTCCTGCCATATAACTTACCTGGTGGTGACCAAAGTTGCCAAAACGTGTTTATTTCTGCTGAAAAACACGTTTTGACAATTTCAGCACACTGGGGTTAAGGGCTGACTCAGTGTGCTCTTCTGAGCCAGGCAGTTACACTGTGATTCTAAGGGCTGAGAAAACGCGTTTATTTCGGGCTGAAAAACACGTTTTGAAAACTGTGCTGTTTATGCCCTATAACTTACATGGTGGTGACCAAAGTTGCCAAAACGTGTTTATTTCTGCTGTAAAACACGTTTTGACAATTTCAGCACACTGGGGTTAAGGGCTGACTCAGTGTGCTCTTCTGAGACAGGCAGTTACACTGCGATTCTAAGAGCTGAGAAAACGCGTTTATTTCGGGCTGAAAAACACGTTTTGAAAACTGTGCTGTTCCTGCCCTATAACTTACATGGTGGTGACCAAAGTTGCCAAAACGTGTTTATTTCTGCTGAAAAACACGTTTTGACAATTTCAGCACACTGGGGTTAAGGGCTGACTCAGTGTGCTCTTCTGAGACAGGCAGTTACACTGCGATTCTAAGAGCTGAGAAAACGCGTTTATTTCGGGCTGAAAAACACGTTTTGAAAACTGTGCTGTTCCTGCCCTATTACTTACATGGTGGTGACCAAAGTTGCCAAAACGTGTTTATTTCTGCTGAAAAACACGTTTTGACAATTTCAGCACACTGGGGTTAAGGGCTGACTCAGTTTGCTCTTCTGAGCCAGGCAGTTACACTGTGATTCTAAGGGCTGAGAAAACGCGTTTATTTCGGGCTGAAAAACACGTTTTGAAAACTGTGCTGTTCCTGCCCTATAACTTACATGGTGGTGACCAAAGTTGCCAAAACGTGTTTATTTCTGCTGAAAAACACGTTTTGACAATTTCAGCACACTGGGGTTAAGGGCTGACTCAGTTTGCTCTTCTGAGCCAGGCAGTTACACTGTGATTCTAAGGGCTGAGAAAACGCGTTTATTTCGGGCTGAAAAACACGTTTTGAAAACTGTGCTGTTTATGCCCTATAACTTACATGGTGGTGACCAAAGTTGCCAAAACGTGTTTATTTCTGCTGTAAAACACGTTTTGACAATTTCAGCACACTGGGGTTAAGGGCTGACTCAGTGTGCTCTTCTGAGACAGGCAGTTACACTGCGATTCTAAGAGCTGAGAAAACGCGTTTATTTCGGGCTGAAAAACACGTTTTGAAAACTGTGCTGTTCCTGCCCTATAACTTACATGGTGGTGACCAAAGTTGCCAAAACGTGTTTATTTCTGCTGAAAAACACGTTTTGACAATTTCAGCACACTGGGGTTAAGGGCTGACTCACTGTGCTCTTCTGAGACAGGCAGTTACACTGTGATTCTAAGGGCAGAGAAAACGCGTTTATTTCGGGCTGAAAAACACGTTTTGAAAACTGTGCTGTTCCTGCCATATAACTTACCTGGTGGTGACCAAAGTTGCCAAAACGTGTTTATTTCTGCTGAAAAACACGTTTTGACAATTTCAGCACACTGGGGTTAAGGGCTGACTCAGTGTGCTCTTCTGAGCCAGGCAGTTACACTGTGATTCTAAGGGCTGAGAAAACGCGTTTATTTCGGGCTGAAAAACACGTTTTGAAAACTGTGCTGTTTATGCCCTATAACTTACATGGTGGTGACCAAAGTTGCCAAAACGTGTTTATTTCTGCTGTAAAACACGTTTTGACAATTTCAGCACACTGGGGTTAAGGGCTGACTCAGTGTGCTCTTCTGAGACAGGCAGTTACACTGCGATTCTAAGAGCTGAGAAAACGCGTTTATTTCGGGCTGAAAAACACGTTTTGAAAACTGTGCTGTTCCTGCCCTATAACTTACATGGTGGTGACCAAAGTTGCCAAAACGTGTTTATTTCTGCTGAAAAACACGTTTTGACAATTTCAGCACACTGGGGTTAAGGGCTGACTCAGTTTGCTCTTCTGAGACAGGCAGTTACACTGCGATTCTAAGAGCTGAGAAAACGCGTTTATTTCGGGCTGAAAAACACGTTTTGAAAACTGTGCTGTTCCTGCCCTATAACTTACATGGTGGTGACCAAAGTTGCCAAAACGTGTTTATTTCTGCTGAAAAACACGTTTTGACAATTTCAGCACACTGGGGTTAAGGGCTGACTCAGTGTGCTCTTCTGAGCCAGGCAGTTACACTGTGATTCTAAGGGCTGAGAAAACGCGTTGATTTCGAGCTGAAAAACACGTTTTGAAAACTGTGCTGTTCCTGCCATATAACTTACATGGTGGTGACCAAAGTTGCCAAAACGTGTTTATTTCTGCTGTAAAACACGTTTTGACAATTTCAGCACACTGGGGTTAAGGGCTGACTCAGTGTGCTCTTCTGAGAGAGGCAGTTACACTGCGATTCTAAGAGCTGAGAAAACGCGTTTATTTCGGGCTGAAAAACACGTTTTGAAAACTGTGCTGTTCCTGCCCTATAACTTACATGGTGGTGACCAAAGTTGCCAAAACGTGTTTATTTCTGCTGAAAAACACGTTTTGACAATTTCAGCACACTGGGGTTAAGGGCTGACTCAGTTTGCTCTTCTGAGCCAGGCAGTTACACTGTGATTCTAAGGGCTGAGAAAACGCGTTTATTTCGGGCTGAAAAACACGTTTTGAAAACTGTGCTGTTTATGCCCTATAACTTACATGGTGGTGACCAAAGTTGCCAAAACGTGTTTATTTCTGCTGTAAAACACGTTTTGACAATTTCAGCACACTGGGGTTAAGGGCTGACTCAGTGTGCTCTTCTGAGACAGGCAGTTACACTGCGATTCTAAGAGCTGAGAAAACGCGTTTATTTCGGACTGAAAAACACGTTTTGAAAACTGTGCTGTTCCTGCCCTATAACTTACATGGTGGTGACCAAAGTTGCCAAAACGTGTTTATTTCTGCTGAAAAACACGTTTTGACAATTTCAGCACACTGGGGTTAAGGGCTGACTCAGTGTGCTCTTCTGAGACAGGCAGTTACACTGCGATTCTAAGAGCTGAGAAAACGCATTTATTTCGGGCTGAAAAACACGTTTTGAAAACTGTGCTGTTCCTGCCCTATAACTTACATGGTGGTGACCAAAGTTGCCAAAACGTGTTTATTTCTGCTGAAAAACACGTTTTGACAATTTCAGCACACTGGGGTTAAGGGCTGACTCAGTGTGCTCTTCTGAGACAGGCAGTTACACTGCGATTCTAAGAGCTGAGAAAACGCGTTTATTTCGGGCTGAAAAACACGTTTTGAAAACTGTGCTGTTCCTGCCCTATAACTTACATGGTGGTGACCAAAGTTGCCAAAACGTGTTTATTTCTGCTGAAAAACACGTTTTGACAATTTCAGCACACTGGGGTTAAGGGCTGACTCAGTTTGCTCTTCTGAGCCAGGCATTTACACTGTGATTCTAAGGGCTGAGAAAACGCGTTTATTTCGGGCTGAAAAACACGTTTTGAAAACTGTGCTGTTCCTGCCCTATAACTTACATGGTGGTGACCAAAGTTGCCAAAACGTGTTTATTTCTGCTGTAAAACACGTTTTGACAATTTCAGCACACTGGGGTTAAGGGCTGACTCAGTGTGCTCTTCTGAGCCAGGCAGTTACACTGTGATTCTAAGGGCTGAGAAAACGCGTTTATTTCGGGCTGAAAAACACGTTTTGAAAACTGTGCTGTTCCTGCCCTATAACTTACATGGTGGTGACCAAAGTTGCCAAAACGTGTTTATTTCTGCTGTAAAACACGTTTTGACAATTTCAGCACACTGGGGTTAAGGGCTGACTCAGTTTGCTCTTCTGAGCCAGGCAGTTACACTGTGATTCTAAGGGCTGAGAAAAAGCGTTTATTTCGGGCTGAAAAACACGTTTTGAAAACTGTGCTGTTCCTGCCCTATAACTTACATGGTGGTGACCAAAGTTGCCAAAACGTGTTTATTTCTGCTGTAAAACACGTTTTGACAATTTCAGCACACTGGGGTTAAAGGCTGACTCAGTTTGCTCTTCTGAGACAGGCAGTTACACTGTGATTCTAAGGGCTGAGAAAACGCGTTTATTTCTGGCTGAAAAACACGTTTTGAAAACTGTGCTGTTCCTGCCCTATAACTTACATGGTGGTGACCAAAGTTGCCAAAACGTGTTTATTTCTGCTGAAAAACACGTTTTGACAATTTCAGCACACTGGGGTTAAGGGCTGACTCAGTGTGCTCTTCTGAGCCAGGCAGTTACACTGCGTTTCTAAGAGCTGAGAAAACGCGTTTATTTAGGGCTGAAAAACACGTTTTGAAAACTGTGCTGTTCCTGCCCTATAACTTACATGGTGGTGACCAAAGTTGCCAAAACGTGTTTATTTCTGCTGAAAAACACGTTTTGACAATTTCAGCACACTGGGGTTAAGGGCTGACTCAGTGTGCTCTTCTGAGACAGGCAGTTACACTGCGATTCTAAGAGCTGAGAAAACGCGTTTATTTCGGGCTGAAAAACACGTTTTGAAAACTGTGCTGTTCCTGCCCTATAACTTACATGGTGGTGACCAAAGTTGCCAAAACGTGTTTATTTCTGCTGAAAAACACGTTTTGACAACTTCAGCACACTGGGGTTAAGGGCTGATTCAGTTTGCTCTTCTGAGCCAGGCAGTTACACTGTGATTCTAAGGGCTGAGAAAACGCGTTTATATCGGGCTGAAAAACACGTTTTGAAAACTGTGCTGTTTATGCCCTATAACTTACATGGTGGTGACCAAAGTTGCCAAAACGTGTTTATTTCTGCTGTAAAACACGTTTTGACAATTTCAGCACACTGGGGTTAAGGGCTGACTCAGTGTGCTCTTCTGAGACAGGCAGTTACACTGTGATTCTAAGGGCTGAGAAAACGCGTTTATTTCGGGCTGAAAAACACGTTTTGAAAACTGTGCTGTTCCTGCCCTATAAGTTACATGGTGGTGACCAAAGTTGCCAAAACGTGTTTATTTCTGCTGTAAAACAGGTTTTGACAATTTCAGCACACTGGGGTTAAGGGCTGACTCACTGTGCTCTTCTGAGACAGGCAGTTACACTGCGATTCTAAGAGCTGAGAAAACGCGTTTATTTCGGGCTGAAAAACACGTTTTGAAAACTGTGCTGTTCATGCCATATAACTTACATGGTGGTGACCAAAGTTGCCAAAACGTGTTTATTTCTGCTGTAAAACACGTTTTGACAATTTCAGCACACTGGGGTTAAGGGCTGACTCACTGTGCTCTTCTGAGCCAGGCAGTTACACTGCGATTCTAAGGGCTGAGAAAACGCGTTTATTTCGGGCTGAAAAACACGTTTTGAAAACTGTGCTGTTCATGCCATATAACTTACATGGTGGTGACCAAAGTTGCCAAAACGTGTTTATTTCTGCTGTAAAACACGTTTTGACAATTTCAGCACACTGGGGTTAAGGGCTGACTCACTGTGCTCTTCTGAGACAGGCAGTTACACTGCGATTCTAAGAGCTGAGAAAACGCGTTTATTTCGGGCTGAAAAACACGTTTTGAAAACTGTGCTGTTCCTGCCATATAACTTACATGGTGGTGACCAAAGTTGCCAAAACGTGTTTATTTCTGCTGAAAAACACGTTTTGACAATTTCAGCACACTGGGGTTAAGGGCTGACTCACTGTGCTCTTCTGAGACAGGCAGTTACACTGTGATTCTAAGGGCTGAGAAAACGCGTTTATTTCGGGCTGAAAAACACGTTTTGAAAACTGTGCTGTTCCTGCCCTATAAGTTACATGGTGCTGACCAAAGTTGCCAAAACGTGTTTATTTCTGCTGTAAAACACGTTTTGACAATTTCAGCACACTGGGGTTAAGGGCTGACTCAGTGTGCTCTTCTGAGACAGGCAGTTACACTGCGATTCTAAGAGCTGAGAAAACGCGTTTATTTCGGGCTGAAAAACACGTTTTGAAAACTGTGCTGTTCCTGCCCTATAAGTTACATGGTGCTGACCAAAGTTGCCAAAACGTGTTTATTTCTGCTGTAAAACACGTTTTGACAATTTCAGCACACTGGGGTTAAGGGCTGACTCAGTGTGCTCTTCTGAGACAGGCAGTTACACTGCGATTCTAAGAGCTGAGAAAACGCGTTTATTTCGGGCTGAAAAACACGTTTTGAAAACTGTGCTGTTCCTGCCCTATAACTTACATGGTGGTGACCAAAGTTGCCAAAACGTGTTTATTTCTGCTGAAAAACACGTTTTGACAATTTCAGCACACTGGGGTTAAGGGCTGACTCAGTGTGCTCTTCTGAGACAGGCAGTTACACTGCGATTCTAAGAGCTGAGAAAACGCGTTTATTTCGGGCTGAAAAACACGTTTTGAAAACTGTGCTGTTCCTGCCCTATAACTTACATGGTGGTGACCAAAGTTGCCAAAACGTGTTTATTTCTGCTGAAAAACACGTTTTGACAATTTCAGCACACTGGGGTTAAGGGCTGACTCAGTGTGCTCTTCTGAGACAGGCAGTTACACTGCGATTCTAAGAGCTGAGAAAACGCGTTTATTTCGGGCTGGAAAACACGTTTTGAAAACTGTGCTGTTCCTGCCCTATAACTTACATGGTGGTGACCAAAGTTGCCAAAACGTGTTTATTTCTGCTGAAAAACACGTTTTGACAATTTCAGCACACTGGGGTTAAGGGCTGACTCAGTGTGCTCTTCTGAGACAGGCAGTTACACTGCGATTCTAAGAGCTGAGAAAACGCGTTTATTTCGGGCTGAAAAACACGTTTTGAAAACTGTGCTGTTCCTGCCCTATAACTTACATGGTGGTGACCAAAGTTGCCAAAACGTGTTTATTTCTGCTGAAAAACACGTTTTGACAATTTCAGCACACTGGGGTTAAGGGCTGACTCAGTTTGCTCTTCTGAGCCAGGCATTTACACTGTGATTCTAAGGGCTGAGAAAACGCGTTTATTTCGGGCTGAAAAACACGTTTTGAAAACTGTGCTGTTCCTGCCCTATAACTTACATGGTGGTGACCAAAGTTGCCAAAACGTGTTTATTTCTGCTGTAAAACACGTTTTGACAATTTCAGCACACTGGGGTTAAGGGCTGACTCAGTGTGCTCTTCTGAGCCAGGCAGTTACACTGTGATTCTAAGGGCTGAGAAAACGCGTTTATTTCGGGCTGAAAAACACGTTTTGAAAACTGTGCTGTTCCTGCCCTATAACTTACATGGTGGTGACCAAAGTTGCCAAAACGTGTTTATTTCTGCTGAAAAACACGTTTTGACAATTTCAGCACACTGGGGTTAAGGGCTGACTCAGTTTGCTCTTCTGAGCCAGGCAGTTACACTGTGATTCTAAGGGCTGAGAAAACGCGTTTATTTCGGGCTGAAAAACACGTTTTGAAAACTGTGCTGTTCCTGCCCTATAACTTACATGGTGGTGACCAAAGTTGCCAAAACGTGTTTATTTCTGCTGAAAAACACGTTTTGACAATTTCAGCACACTGGGGTTAAGGGCTGACTCAGTTTGCTCTTCTGAGCCAGGCAGTTACACTGTGATTCTAAGGGCTGAGAAAAAGCGTTTATTTCGGGCTGAAAAACACGTTTTGAAAACTGTGCTGTTCCTGCCCTATAACTTACATGGTGGTGACCAAAGTTGCCAAAACGTGTTTATTTCTGCTGTAAAACACGTTTTGACAATTTCAGCACACTGGGGTTAAAGGCTGACTCAGTTTGCTCTTCTGAGACAGGCAGTTACACTGTGATTCTAAGGGCTGAGAAAACGCGTTTATTTCTGGCTGAAAAACACGTTTTGAAAACTGTGCTGTTCCTGCCCTATAACTTACATGGTGGTGACCAAAGTTGCCAAAACGTGTTTATTTCTGCTGAAAAACACGTTTTGACAATTTCAGCACACTGGGGTTAAGGGCTGACTCAGTGTGCTCTTCTGAGCCAGGCAGTTACACTGCGTTTCTAAGAGCTGAGAAAACGCGTTTATTTAGGGCTGAAAAACACGTTTTGAAAACTGTGCTGTTCCTGCCCTATAACTTACATGGTGGTGACCAAAGTTGCCAAAACGTGTTTATTTCTGCTGAAAAACACGTTTTGACAATTTCAGCACACTGGGGTTAAGGGCTGACTCAGTGTGCTCTTCTGAGACAGGCAGTTACACTGCGATTCTAAGAGCTGAGAAAACGCGTTTATTTCGGGCTGAAAAACACGTTTTGAAAACTGTGCTGTTCCTGCCCTATAACTTACATGGTGGTGACCAAAGTTGCCAAAACGTGTTTATTTCTGCTGAAAAACACGTTTTGACAACTTCAGCACACTGGGGTTAAGGGCTGATTCAGTTTGCTCTTCTGAGCCAGGCAGTTACACTGTGATTCTAAGGGCTGAGAAAACGCGTTTATATCGGGCTGAAAAACACGTTTTGAAAACTGTGCTGTTTATGCCCTATAACTTACATGGTGGTGACCAAAGTTGCCAAAACGTGTTTATTTCTGCTGTAAAACACGTTTTGACAATTTCAGCACACTGGGGTTAAGGGCTGACTCAGTGTGCTCTTCTGAGACAGGCAGTTACACTGTGATTCTAAGGGCTGAGAAAACGCGTTTATTTCGGGCTGAAAAACACGTTTTGAAAACTGTGCTGTTCCTGCCCTATAAGTTACATGGTGGTGACCAAAGTTGCCAAAACGTGTTTATTTCTGCTGTAAAACAGGTTTTGACAATTTCAGCACACTGGGGTTAAGGGCTGACTCACTGTGCTCTTCTGAGACAGGCAGTTACACTGCGATTCTAAGAGCTGAGAAAACGCGTTTATTTCGGGCTGAAAAACACGTTTTGAAAACTGTGCTGTTCATGCCATATAACTTACATGGTGGTGACCAAAGTTGCCAAAACGTGTTTATTTCTGCTGTAAAACACGTTTTGACAATTTCAGCACACTGGGGTTAAGGGCTGACTCACTGTGCTCTTCTGAGCCAGGCAGTTACACTGCGATTCTAAGGGCTGAGAAAACGCGTTTATTTCGGGCTGAAAAACACGTTTTGAAAACTGTGCTGTTCATGCCATATAACTTACATGGTGGTGACCAAAGTTGCCAAAACGTGTTTATTTCTGCTGTAAAACACGTTTTGACAATTTCAGCACACTGGGGTTAAGGGCTGACTCACTGTGCTCTTCTGAGACAGGCAGTTACACTGCGATTCTAAGAGCTGAGAAAACGCGTTTATTTCGGGCTGAAAAACACGTTTTGAAAACTGTGCTGTTCCTGCCATATAACTTACATGGTGGTGACCAAAGTTGCCAAAACGTGTTTATTTCTGCTGAAAAACACGTTTTGACAATTTCAGCACACTGGGGTTAAGGGCTGACTCACTGTGCTCTTCTGAGACAGGCAGTTACACTGTGATTCTAAGGGCTGAGAAAACGCGTTTATTTCGGGCTGAAAAACACGTTTTGAAAACTGTGCTGTTCCTGCCCTATAAGTTACATGGTGCTGACCAAAGTTGCCAAAACGTGTTTATTTCTGCTGTAAAACACGTTTTGACAATTTCAGCACACTGGGGTTAAGGGCTGACTCAGTGTGCTCTTCTGAGACAGGCAGTTACACTGCGATTCTAAGAGCTGAGAAAACGCGTTTATTTCGGGCTGAAAAACACGTTTTGAAAACTGTGCTGTTCCTGCCCTATAAGTTACATGGTGCTGACCAAAGTTGCCAAAACGTGTTTATTTCTGCTGTAAAACACGTTTTGACAATTTCAGCACACTGGGGTTAAGGGCTGACTCAGTGTGCTCTTCTGAGACAGGCAGTTACACTGCGATTCTAAGAGCTGAGAAAACGCGTTTATTTCGGGCTGAAAAACACGTTTTGAAAACTGTGCTGTTCCTGCCCTATAACTTACATGGTGGTGACCAAAGTTGCCAAAACGTGTTTATTTCTGCTGAAAAACACGTTTTGACAATTTCAGCACACTGGGGTTAAGGGCTGACTCAGTGTGCTCTTCTGAGACAGGCAGTTACACTGCGATTCTAAGAGCTGAGAAAACGCGTTTATTTCGGGCTGAAAAACACGTTTTGAAAACTGTGCTGTTCCTGCCCTATAACTTACATGGTGGTGACCAAAGTTGCCAAAACGTGTTTATTTCTGCTGAAAAACACGTTTTGACAATTTCAGCACACTGGGGTTAAGGGCTGACTCAGTGTGCTCTTCTGAGACAGGCAGTTACACTGCGATTCTAAGAGCTGAGAAAACGCGTTTATTTCGGGCTGGAAAACACGTTTTGAAAACTGTGCTGTTCCTGCCCTATAACTTACATGGTGGTGACCAAAGTTGCCAAAACGTGTTTATTTCTGCTGAAAAACACGTTTTGACAATTTCAGCACACTGGGGTTAAGGGCTGACTCAGTGTGCTCTTCTGAGACAGGCAGTTACACTGCGATTCTAAGAGCTGAGAAAACGCGTTTATTTCGGGCTGAAAAACACGTTTTGAAAACTGTGCTGTTCCTGCCCTATAACTTACATGGTGGTGACCAAAGTTGCCAAAACGTGTTTATTTCTGCTGAAAAACACGTTTTGACAATTTCAGCACACTGGGGTTAAGGGCTGACTCAGTTTGCTCTTCTGAGCCAGGCATTTACACTGTGATTCTAAGGGCTGAGAAAACGCGTTTATTTCGGGCTGAAAAACACGTTTTGAAAACTGTGCTGTTCCTGCCCTATAACTTACATGGTGGTGACCAAAGTTGCCAAAACGTGTTTATTTCTGCTGTAAAACACGTTTTGACAATTTCAGCACACTGGGGTTAAGGGCTGACTCAGTGTGCTCTTCTGAGCCAGGCAGTTACACTGTGATTCTAAGGGCTGAGAAAACGCGTTTATTTCGGGCTGAAAAACACGTTTTGAAAACTGTGCTGTTCCTGCCCTATAACTTACATGGTGGTGACCAAAGTTGCCAAAACGTGTTTATTTCTGCTGAAAAACACGTTTTGACAATTTCAGCACACTGGGGTTAAGGGCTGACTCAGTTTGCTCTTCTGAGCCAGGCAGTTACACTGTGATTCTAAGGGCTGAGAAAACGCGTTTATTTCGGGCTGAAAAACACGTTTTGAAAACTGTGCTGTTCCTGCCCTATAACTTACATGGTGGTGACCAAAGTTGCCAAAACGTGTTTATTTCTGCTGAAAAACACGTTTTGACAATTTCAGCACACTGGGGTTAAGGGCTGACTCAGTTTGCTCTTCTGAGCCAGGCAGTTACACTGTGATTCTAAGGGCTGAGAAAACGCGTTTATTTCGGGCTGAAAAACACGTTTTGAAAACTGTGCTGTTCCTGCCCTATAACTTACATGGTGGTGACCAAAGTTGCCAAAACGTGTTTATTTCTGCTGAAAAACACGTTTTGACAATTTCAGCACACTGGGGTTAAGGGCTGACTCAGTTTGCTCTTCTGAGCCAGGCAGTTACACTGTGATTCTAAGGGCTGAGAAAACGCGTTTATTTCGGGCTGAAAAACACGTTTTGAAAACTGTGCTGTTTATGCCCTATAACTTACATGGTGGTGACCAAAGTTGCCAAAACGTGTTTATTTCTGCTGTAAAACACGTTTTGACAATTTCAGCACACTGGGGTTAAGGGCTGACTCAGTGTGCTCTTCTGAGACAGGCAGTTACACTGCGATTCTAAGAGCTGAGAAAACGCGTTTATTTCGGGCTGAAAAACACGTTTTGAAAACTGTGCTGTTCCTGCCCTATAACTTACATGGTGGTGACCAAAGTTGCCAAAACGTGTTTATTTCTGCTGAAAAACACGTTTTGACAATTTCAGCACACTGGGGTTAAGGGCTGACTCAGTGTGCTCTTCTGAGACAGGCAGTTACACTGCGATTCTAAGAGCTGAGAAAACGCGTTTATTTCGGGCTGAAAAACACGTTTTGAAAACTGTGCTGTTCCTGCCCTATAAGTTACATGGTGCTGACCAAAGTTGCCAAAACGTGTTTATTTCTGCTGTAAAACACGTTTTGACAATTTCAGCACACTGGGGTTAAGGGCTGACTCAGTGTGCTCTTCTGAGACAGGCAGTTACACTGTGATTCTAAGGGCTGAGAAAACGCGTTTATTTCGGGCTGAAAAACACGTTTTGAAAACTGTGCTGTTCCTGCCCTATAAGTTACATGGTGGTGACCAAAGTTGCCAAAACGTGTTTATTTCTGCTGTAAAACACGTTTTGACAATTTCAGCACACTGGGGTTAAGGGCTGACTCACTGTGCTCTTCTGAGACAGGCAGTTACACTGCGATTCTAAGAGCTGAGAAAACGCGTTTATTTCGGGCTGAAAAACACGTTTTGAAAACTGTGCTGTTCATGCCATATAACTTACATGGTGGTGACCAAAGTTGCCAAAACGTGTTTATTTCTGCTGTAAAACACGTTTTGACAATTTCAGCACACTGGGGTTAAGGGCTGACTCACTGTGCTCTTCTGAGACAGGCAGTTACACTGCGATTCTAAGAGCTGAGAAAACGCGTTTATTTCGGGCTGAAAAACACGTTTTGAAAACTGTGCTGTTCCTGCCATATAACTTACATGGTGGTGACCAAAGTTGCCAAAACGTGTTTATTTCTGCTGAAAAACACGTTTTGACAATTTCAGCACACTGGGGTTAAGGGCTGACTCACTGTGCTCTTCTGAGACAGGCAGTTACACTGTGATTCTAAGGGCTGAGAAAACGCGTTTATTTCGGGCTGAAAAACACGTTTTGAAAACTGTGCTGTTCCTGCCCTATAAGTTACATGGTGCTGACCAAAGTTGCCAAAACGTGTTTATTTCTGCTGTAAAACACGTTTTGACAATTTCAGCACACTGGGGTTAAGGGCTGACTCAGTGTGCTCTTCTGAGACAGGCAGTTACACTGCGATTCTAAGAGCTGAGAAAACGCGTTTATTTCGGGCTGAAAAACACGTTTTGAAAACTGTGCTGTTCCTGCCATATAACTTACCTGGTGGTGACCAAAGTTGCCAAAACGTGTTTATTTCTGCTGAAAAACACGTTTTGACAATTTCAGCACACTGGGGTTAAGGGCTGACTCACTGTGCTCTTCTGAGACAGGCAGTTACACTGTGATTCTAAGGGCAGAGAAAACGCATTTATTTCGTGCTGAAAAACACGTTTTGAAAACTGTGCTGTTCCTGCCATATAACTTACCTGGTGGTGACCAAAGTTGCCAAAACGTGTTTATTTCTGCTGAAAAACACGTTTTGACAATTTCAGCACACTGGGGTTAAGGGCTGACTCACTGTGCTCTTCTGAGACAGGCAGTTACACTGTGATTCTAAGGGCTGAGAAAACGCGTTTATTTCGGGCTGAAAAACACGTTTTGAAAACTGTGCTGTTCCTGCCATATAACTTACATGGTGGTGACCAAAGTTGCCAAAACGTGTTTATTTCTGCTGAAAAACACGTTTTGACAATTTCAGCACACTGGGGTTAAGGGCTGACTCAGTGTGCTCTTCTGAGCCAGGCAGTTACACTGTGATTCTAAGGGCTGAGAAAACGCGTTTATTTCGGGCTGAAAAACACGTTTTGAAAACTGTGCTGTTCCTGCCCTATAAGTTACATGGTGCTGACCAAAGTTGCCAAAACGTGTTTATTTCTGCTGTAAAACACGTTTTGACAATTTCAGCACACTGGGGTTAAGGGCTGACTCAGTGTGCTCTTCTGAGACAGGCAGTTACACTGCGATTCTAAGAGCTGAGAAAACGCGTTTATTTCGGGCTGAAAAACACGTTTTGAAAACTGTGCTGTTCCTGCCCTATAACTTACATGGTGGTGACCAAAGTTGCCAAAACGTGTTTATTTCTGCTGTAAAACACGTTTAGACAATTTCAGCACACTGGGGTTAAGGGCTGACTCAGTGTGCTCTTCTGAGCCAGGCAGTTACACTGTGATTCTAAGGGCTGAGAAAACGCGTTTATTTCGGGCTGAAAAACACGTTTTGAAAACTGTGCTGTTCCTGCCCTATAACTTACATGGTGGTGACCAAAGTTGCCAAAACGTGTTTATTTCTGCTGAAAAACACGTTTTGACAATTTCAGCACACTGGGGTTAAGGGCTGACTCAGTTTGCTCTTCTGAGCCAGGCAGTTACACTGTGATTCTAAGGGTTGAGAAAACGCGTTTATTTCGGGCTGAAAAACACGTTTTGAAAACTGTGCTGTTCCTGCCCTATAACTTACATGGTGGTGACCAAAGTTGCCAAAACGTGTTTATTTCTGCTGTAAAACACGTTTTGACAATTTCAGCACACTGGGGTTAAGGGCTGACTCAGTGTGCTCTTCTGAGACAGGCAGTTACACTGTGATTCTAAGGGCTGAGAAAACGCGTTTATTTCGGGCTGAAAAACACGTTTTGAAAACTGTGCTGTTCCTGCCCTATAAGTTACATGGTGGTGACCAAAGTTGCCAAAACGTGTTTATTTCTGCTGTAAAACACGTTTTGACAATTTCAGCACACTGGGGTTAAGGGCTGACTCACTGTGCTCTTCTGAGACAGGCAGTTACACTGCGATTCTAAGAGCTGAGAAAACGCGTTTATTTCGGGCTGAAAAACACGTTTTGAAAACTGTGCTGTTCATGCCATATAACTTACATGGTGGTGACCAAAGTTGCCAAAACGTGTTTATTTCTGCTGTAAAACACGTTTTGACAATTTCAGCACACTGGGGTTAAGGGCTGACTCACTGTGCTCTTCTGAGCCAGGCAGTTACACTGCGATTCTAAGGGCTGAGAAAACGCGTTTATTTCGGGCTGAAAAACACGTTTTGAAAACTGTGCTGTTCATGCCATATAACTTACATGGTGGTGACCAAAGTTGCCAAAACGTGTTTATTTCTGCTGTAAAACACGTTTTGACAATTTCAGCACACTGGGGTTAAGGGCTGACTCACTGTGCTCTTCTGAGACGGGCAGTTACACTGCGATTCTAAGAGCTGAGAAAACGCGTTTATTTCGGGCTGAAAAACACGTTTTGAAAACTTTGCTGTTCCTGCCATATAACTTACATGGTGGTGACCAAAGTTGCCAAAACGTGTTTATTTCTGCTGAAAAACACGTTTTGACAATTTCAGCACACTGGGGTTAAGGGCTGACTCACTGTGCTCTTCTGAGACAGGCAGTTACACTGTGATTCTAAGGGCTGAGAAAACGCGTTTATTTCGGGCTGAAAAACACGTTTTGAAAACTGTGCTGTTCCTGCCCTATAAGTTACATGGTGCTGACCAAAGTTGCCAAAACGTGTTTATTTCTGCTGTAAAACACGTTTTGACAATTTCAGCACACTGGGGTTAAGGGCTGACTCAGTGTGCTCTTCTGAGACAGGCAGTTACACTGCGATTCTAAGAGCTGAGAAAACGCGTTTATTTCGGGCTGAAAAACACGTTTTGAAAACTGTGCTGTTCCTGCCCTATAAGTTACATGGAGCTGACCAAAGTTGCCAAAACGTGTTTATTTCTGCTGTAAAACACGTTTTGACAATTTCAGCACACTGGGGTTAAGGGCTGACTCAGTGTGCTCTTCTGAGACAGGCAGTTACACTGCGATTCTAAGAGCTGAGAAAACGCGTTTATTTCGGGCTGAAAAACACGTTTTGAAAACTGTGCTGTTCCTGCCCTATAACTTACATGGTGGTGACCAAAGTTGCCAAAACGTGTTTATTTCTGCTGAAAAACACGTTTTGACAATTTCAGCACACTGGGGTTAAGGGCTGACTCAGTGTGCTCTTCTGAGACAGGCAGTTACACTGCGATTCTAAGAGCTGAGAAAACGCGTTTATTTCGGGCTGAAAAACACGTTTTGAAAACTGTGCTGTTCCTGCCCTATAACTTACATGGTGGTGACCAAAGTTGCCAAAACGTGTTTATTTCTGCTGAAAAACACGTTTTGACAATTTCAGCACACTGGGGTTAAGGGCTGACTCAGTGTGCTCTTCTGAGCCAGGCAGTTACACTGTGATTCTAAGGGCTGAGAAAACGCGTTGATTTCGAGCTGAAAAACACGTTTTGAAAACTGTGCTGTTCCTGCCATATAACTTACATGGTGGTGACCAAAGTTGCCAAAACGTGTTTATTTCTGCTGAAAAACACGTTTTGACAATTTCAGCACACTGGGGTTAAGGGCTGACTCACTGTGCTCTTCTGAGACAGGCAGTTACACTGTGATTCTAAGGGCAGAGAAAACGCGTTTATTTCGGGCTGAAAAACACGTTTTGAAAACTGTGCTGTTCCTGCCATATAACTTACCTGGTGGTGACCAAAGTTGCCAAAACGTGTTTATTTCTGCTGAAAAACACGTTTTGACAATTTCAGCACACTGGGGTTAAGGGCTGACTCACTGTGCTCTTCTGAGCCAGGCAGTTACACTGCGATTCTAAGGGCTGAGAAAACGCGTTTATTTCGGGCTGAAAAACACGTTTTGAAAACTGTGCTGTTCATGCCATATAACTTACATGGTGGTGACCAAAGTTGCCAAAACGTGTTTATTTCTGCTGTAAAACACGTTTTGACAATTTCAGCACACTGGGGTTAAGGGCTGACTCAGTGTGCTCTTCTGAGACAGGCAGTTACACTGCGATTCTAAGAGCTGAGAAAACGCGTTTATTTCGGGCTGAAAAACACGTTTTGAAAACTGTGCTGTTCCTGCCCTATAAGTTACATGGAGCTGACCAAAGTTGCCAAAACGTGTTTATTTCTGCTGTAAAACACGTTTTGACAATTTCAGCACACTGGGGTTAAGGGCTGACTCAGTGTGCTCTTCTGAGACAGGCAGTTACACTGCGATTCTAAGAGCTGAGAAAACGCGTTTATTTCGGGCTGAAAAACACGTTTTGAAAACTGTGCTGTTCCTGCCCTATAACTTACATGGTGGTGACCAAAGTTGCCAAAACGTGTTTATTTCTGCTGAAAAACACGTTTTGACAATTTCAGCACACTGGGGTTAAGGGCTGACTCAGTGTGCTCTTCTGAGACAGGCAGTTACACTGCGATTCTAAGAGCTGAGAAAACGCGTTTATTTCGGGCTGAAAAACACGTTTTGAAAACTGTGCTGTTCCTGCCCTATAACTTACATGGTGGTGACCAAAGTTGCCAAAACGTGTTTATTTCTGCTGAAAAACACGTTTTGACAATTTCAGCACACTGGGGTTAAGGGCTGACTCACTGTGCTCTTCTGAGACAGGCAGTTACACTGTGATTCTAAGGGCAGAGAAAACGCGTTTATTTCGGGCTGAAAAACACGTTTTGAAAACTGTGCAGTTCCTGCCATATAACTTACCTGGTGGTGACCAAAGTTGCCAAAACGTGTTTATTTCTGCTGAAAAACACGTTTTGACAATTTCAGCACACTGGGGTTAAGGGCTGACTCACTGTGCTCTTCTGAGACAGGCAGTTACACTGCGATTCTAAGAGCTGAGAAAACGCGTTTATTTCGGGCTGAAAAACACGTTTTGAAAACTGTGCTGTTCCTGCCCTATAACTTACATGGTGGTGACCAAAGTTGCCAAAACGTGTTTATTTCTGCTGAAAAACACGTTTTGACAATTTCAGCACACTGGGGTTAAGGGCTGACTCAGTTTGCTCTTCTGAGCCAGGCAGTTACACTGTGATTCTAAGGGCTGAGAAAACGCGTTTATTTCGGGCTGAAAAACACGTTTTGAAAACTGTGCTGTTCCTGCCCTATAAGTTACATGGTGCTGACCAAAGTTGCCAAAACGTGTTTATTTCTGCTGAAAAACACGTTTTGACAATTTCAGCACACTGGGGTTAAGGGCTGACTCAGTTTGCTGTTCTGAGCCAGGCAGTTACACTGTGATTCTAAGGGCTGAGAAAACGCGTTTATTTCGGGCTGAAAAACACGTTTTGAAAACTGTGCTGTTTATGCCCTATAACTTACATGGTGGTGACCAAAGTTGCCAAAACGTGTTTATTTCTGCTGTAAAACACGTTTTGACAATTTCAGCACACTGGGGTTAAGGGCTGACTCAGTGTGCTCTTCTGAGACAGGCAGTTACACTGCGATTCTAAGAGCTGAGAAAACGCGTTTATTTCGGGCTGAAAAACACGTTTTGAAAACTGTGCTGTTCCTGCCCTATAACTTACATGGTGGTGACCAAAGTTGCCAAAACGTGTTTATTTCTGCTGAAAAACACGTTTTGACAATTTCAGCACACTGGGGTTAAGGGCTGACTCAGTGTGCTCTTCTGAGCCAGGCAGTTACACTGTGATTCTAAGGGCTGAGAAAACGCGTTGATTTCGAGCTGAAAAACACGTTTTGAAAACTGTGCTGTTCCTGCCATATAACTTACATGGTGGTGACCAAAGTTGCCAAAACGTGTTTATTTCTGCTGAAAAACACGTTTTGACAATTTCAGCACACTGGGGTTAAGGGCTGACTCACTGTGCTCTTCTGAGACAGGCAGTTACACTGTGATTCTAAGGGCAGAGAAAACGCGTTTATTTCGGGCTGAAAAACACGTTTTGAAAACTGTGCTGTTCCTGCCATATAACTTACCTGGTGGTGACCAAAGTTGCCAAAACGTGTTTATTTCTGCTGAAAAACACGTTTTGACAATTTCAGCACACTGGGGTTAAGGGCTGACTCAGTGTGCTCTTCTGAGCCAGGCAGTTACACTGTGATTCTAAGGGCTGAGAAAACGCGTTTATTTCGGGCAGAAAAACACGTTTTGAAAACTGTGCTGTTCCTGCCCTATAAGTTACATGGTGCTGACCAAAGTTGCCAAAACGTGTTTATTTCTGCTGTAAAACACGTTTTGACAATTTCAGCACACTGGGGTTAAGGGCTGACTCAGTGTGCTCTTCTGAGACAGGCAGTTACACTGCGATTCTAAGAGCTGAGAAAACGCGTTTATTTCGGGCTGAAAAACACGTTTTGAAAACTGTGCTGTTCCTGCCATATAACTTACATGGTGGTGACCAAAGTTGCCAAAACGTGTTTATTTCTGCTGAAAAACACGTTTTGACAATTTCAGCACACTGGGGTTAAGGGCTGACTCAGTGTGCTCTTCTGAGACAGGCATTTACACTGCGATTCTAAGAGCTGAGAAAACGCGTTTATTTCGGGCTGAAAAACACGTTTTGAAAACTGTGCTGTTCCTGCCCTATAACTTACATGGTGGTGACCAAAGTTGCCAAAACGTGTTTATTTCTGCTGAAAAACACGTTTTGACAATTTCAGCACACTGGGGTTAAGGGCTGACTCAGTGTGCTCTTCTGAGACAGGCAGTTACACTGCGATTCTAAGAGCTGAGAAAACGCGTTTATTTCAGGCTGAAAAACACGTTTTGAAAACTGTGCTGTTCCTGCCCTATAACTTACATGGTGGTGACCAAAGTTGCCAAAACGTGTTTATTTCTGCTGAAAAACACGTTTTGACAATTTCAGCACACTGGGGTTAAGGGCTGACTCAGTTTGCTCTTCTGAGCCAGGCAGTTACACTGTGATTCTAAGGGCTGAGAAAACGCGTTTATTTCGGGCTGAAAAACACGTTTTGAAAACTGTGCTGTTTATGCCCTATAACTTACATGGTGGTGACCAAAGTTGCCAAAACGTGTTTATTTCTGCTGTAAAACACGTTTTGACAATTTCAGCACACTGGGGTTAAGGGCTGACTCAGTGTGCTCTTCTGAGACAGGCAGTTACACTGCGATTCTAAGAGCTGAGAAAACGCGTTTATTTCGGGCTGAAAAACACGTTTTGAAAACTGTGCTGTTCCTGCCCTATAACTTACATGGTGGTGACCAAAGTTGCCAAAACGTGTTTATTTCTGCTGAAAAACACGTTTTGACAATTTCAGCACACTGGGGTTAAGGGCTGACTCAGTGTGCTCTTCTGAGACAGGCAGTTACACTGCGATTCTAAGAGCTGAGAAAACGCGTTTATTTCGGGCTGAAAAACACGTTTTGAAAACTGTGCTGTTCCTGCCCTATAACTTACATGGTGGTGACCAAAGTTGCCAAAACGTGTTTATTTCTGCTGAAAAACACGTTTTGACAATTTCAGCACACTGGGGTTAAGGGCTGACTCAGTGTGCTCTTCTGAGACAGGCAGTTACACTGCGATTCTAAGAGCTGAGAAAACGCGTTTATTTCGGGCTGAAAAACACGTTTTGAAAACTGTGCTGTTCCTGCCCTATAACTTACATGGTGGTGACCAAAGTTGCCAAAACGTGTTTATTTCTGCTGAAAAACACGTTTTGACAATTTCAGCACACTGGGGTTAAGGGCTGACTCAGTGTGCTCTTCTGAGACAGGCAGTTACACTGCGATTCTAAGAGCTGAGAAAACGCGTTTATTTCGGGCTGAAAAACACGTTTTGAAAACTGTGCTGTTCCTGCCCTATAACTTACATGGTGGTGACCAAAGTTGCCAAAACGTGTTTATTTCTGCTGAAAAACACGTTTTGACAATTTCAGCACACTGGGGTTAAGGGCTGACTCAGTGTGCTCTTCTGAGACAGGCAGTTACACTGCGATTCTAAGAGCTGAGAAAACGCGTTTATTTCGGGCTGAAAAACACGTTTTGAAAACTGTGCTGTTCCTGCCCTATAACTTACATGGTGGTGACCAAAGTTGCCAAAACGTGTTTATTTCTGCTGTAAAACACGTTTTGACAATTTCAGCACACTGGGGTTAAGGGCTGACTCAGTGTGCTCTTCTGAGACAGGCAGTTACACTGCGATTCTAAGAGCTGAGAAAACGCGTTTATTTCGGGCTGAAAAACACGTTTTGAAAACTGTGCTGTTCCTGCCCTATAACTTACATGGTGGTGACCAAAGTTGCCAAAACGTGTTTATTTCTGCTGAAAAACACGTTTTGACAATTTCAGCACACTGGGGTTAAGGGCTGACTCAGTTTGCTCTTCTGAGCCAGGCATTTACACTGTGATTCTAAGGGCTGAGAAAACGCGTTTATTTCGGGCTGAAAAACACGTTTTGAAAACTGTGCTGTTCCTGCCCTATAACTTACATGGTGGTGACCAAAGTTGCCAAAACGTGTTTATTTCTGCTGTAAAACACGTTTTGACAATTTCAGCACACTGGGGTTAAGGGCTGACTCAGTGTGCTCTTCTGAGCCAGGCAGTTACACTGTGATTCTAAGGGCTGAGAAAACGCGTTTATTTCGGGCTGAAAAACACGTTTTGAAAACTGTGCTGTTCCTGCCCTATAACTTACATGGTGGTGACCAAAGTTGCCAAAACGTGTTTATTTCTGCTGAAAAACACGTTTTGACAATTTCAGCACACTGGGGTTAAGGGCTGACTCAGTTTGCTCTTCTGAGCCAGGCAGTTACACTGTGATTCTAAGGGCTGAGAAAACGCGTTTATTTCGGGCTGAAAAACACGTTTTGAAAACTGTGCTGTTCCTGCCCTATAACTTACATGGTGGTGACCAAAGTTGCCAAAACGTGTTTATTTCTGCTGAAAAACACGTTTTGACAATTTCAGCACACTGGGGTTAAGGGCTGACTCAGTTTGCTCTTCTGAGCCAGGCAGTTACACTGTGATTCTAAGGGCTGAGAAAACGCGTTTATTTCGGGCTGAAAAACACGTTTTGAAAACTGTGCTGTTCCTGCCCTATAACTTACATGGTGGTGACCAAAGTTGCCAAAACGTGTTTATTTCTGCTGTAAAACACGTTTTGACAATTTCAGCACACTGGGGTTAAGGGCTGACTCAGTTTGCTCTTCTGAGCCAGGCAGTTACACTGTGATTCTAAGGGCTGAGAAAACGCGTTTATTTCGGGCTGAAAAACACGTTTTGAAAACTGTGCTGTTCCTGCCCTATAACTTACATGGTGGTGACCAAAGTTGCCAAAACGTGTTTATTTCTGCTGAAAAACACGTTTTGACAATTTCAGCACACTGGGGTTAAGGGCTGACTCAGTGTGCTCTTCTGAGACAGGCAGTTACACTGCGATTCTAAGAGCTGAGAAAACGCGTTTATTTCGGGCTGAAAAACACGTTTTGAAAACTGTGCTGTTCCTGCCCTATAACTTACATGGTGGTGACCAAAGTTGCCAAAACGTGTTTATTTCTGCTGTAAAACACGTTTTGACAATTTCAGCACACTGGGGTTAAGGGCTGACTCAGTGTGCTCTTCTGAGACAGGCAGTTACACTGCGATTCTAAGAGCTGAGAAAACGCGTTTATTTCGGGCTGAAAAACACGTTTTGAAAACTGTGCTGTTCCTGCCCTATAACTTACATGGTGGTGACCAAAGTTGCCAAAACGTGTTTATTTCTGCTGAAAAACACGTTTTGACAATTTCAGCACACTGGGGTTAAGGGCTGACTCAGTTTGCTCTTCTGAGCCAGGCATTTACACTGTGATTCTAAGGGCTGAGAAAACGCGTTTATTTCGGGCTGAAAAACACGTTTTGAAAACTGTGCTGTTCCTGCCCTATAACTTACATGGTGGTGACCAAAGTTGCCAAAACGTGTTTATTTCTGCTGTAAAACACGTTTTGACAATTTCAGCACACTGGGGTTAAGGGCTGACTCAGTGTGCTCTTCTGAGCCAGGCAGTTACACTGTGATTCTAAGGGCTGAGAAAACGCGTTTATTTCGGGCTGAAAAACACGTTTTGAAAACTGTGCTGTTCCTGCCCTATAACTTACATGGTGGTGACCAAAGTTGCCAAAACGTGTTTATTTCTGCTGAAAAACACGTTTTGACAATTTCAGCACACTGGGGTTAAGGGCTGACTCAGTTTGCTCTTCTGAGCCAGGCAGTTACACTGTGATTCTAAGGGCTGAGAAAACGCGTTTATTTCGGGCTGAAAAACACGTTTTGAAAACTGTGCTGTTCCTGCCCTATAACTTACATGGTGGTGACCAAAGTTGCCAAAACGTGTTTATTTCTGCTGAAAAACACGTTTTGACAATTTCAGCACACTGGGGTTAAGGGCTGACTCAGTTTGCTCTTCTGAGCCAGGCAGTTACACTGTGATTCTAAGGGCTGAGAAAACGCGTTTATTTCGGGCTGAAAAACACGTTTTGAAAACTGTGCTGTTCCTGCCCTATAACTTACATGGTGGTGACCAAAGTTGCCAAAACGTGTTTATTTCTGCTGTAAAACACGTTTTGACAATTTCAGCACACTGGGGTTAAGGGCTGACTCAGTTTGCTCTTCTGAGCCAGGCAGTTACACTGTGATTCTAAGGGCTGAGAAAACGCGTTTATTTCGGGCTGAAAAACACGTTTTGAAAACTGTGCTGTTCCTGCCCTATAACTTACATGGTGGTGACCAAAGTTGCCAAAACGTGTTTATTTCTGCTGTAAAACACGTTTTGACAATTTCAGCACACTGGGGTTAAGGGCTGACTCAGTTTGCTCTTCTGAGACAGGCAGTTACACTGTGATTCTAAGGGCTGAGAAAACGCGTTTATTTCGGGCTGAAAAACACGTTTTGAAAACTGTGCTGTTCCTGCCCTATAACTTACATGGTGGTGACCAAAGTTGCCAAAACGTGTTTATTTCTGCTGAAAAACACGTTTTGACAATTTCAGCACACTGGGGTTAAGGGCTGACTCAGTGTGCTCTTCTGAGACAGGCAGTTACACTGCGTTTCAAAGAGCTGAGAAAACGCGTTTATTTCGGGCTGAAAAACACGTTTTGAAAACTGTGCTGTTCCTGCCCTATAACTTACATGGTGGTGACCAAAGTTGCCAAAACGTGTTTATTTCTGCTGAAAAACACGTTTTGACAATTTCAGCACACTGGGGTTAAGGGCTGACTCAGTGTGCTCTTCTGAGACAGGCAGTTACACTGCGATTCTAAGAGCTGAGAAAACGCGTTTATTTCGGGCTGAAAAACACGTTTTGAAAACTGTGCTGTTCCTGCCCTATAACTTACATGGTGGTGACCAAAGTTGCCAAAACGTGTTTATTTCTGCTGAAAAACACGTTTTGACAACTTCAGCACACTGGGGTTAAGGGCTGATTCAGTTTGCTCTTCTGAGCCAGGCAGTTACACTGTGATTCTAAGAGCTGAGAAAACGCGTTTATATCGGGCTGAAAAACACGTTTTGAAAACTGTGCTGTTTATGCCCTATAACTTACATGGTGGTGACCAAAGTTGCCAAAACGTGTTTATTTCTGCTGTAAAACACGTTTTGACAATTTCAGCACACTGGGGTTAAGGGCTGACTCAGTGTGCTCTTCTGAGACAGGCAGTTACACTGCGATTCTAAGAGCTGAGAAAACGCGTTTATTTCGGGCTGAAAAACACGTTTTGAAAACTGTGCTGTTCATGCCATATAACTTACATGGTGGTGACCAAAGTTGCCAAAACGTGTTTATTTCTGCTGTAAAACACGTTTTGACAATTTCAGCACACTGGGGTTAAGGGCTGACTCACTGTGCTCTTCTGAGCCAGGCAGTTACACTGCGATTCTAAGGGCTGAGAAAACGCGTTTATTTCGGGCTGAAAAACACGTTTTGAAAACTGTGCTGTTCATGCCATATAACTTACATGGTGGTGACCAAAGTTGCCAAAACGTGTTTATTTCTGCTGTAAAACACGTTTTGACAATTTCAGCACACTGGGGTTAAGGGCTGACTCACTGTGCTCTTCTGAGACAGGCAGTTACACTGCGATTCTAAGAGCTGAGAAAACGCGTTTATTTCGGGCTGAAAAACACGTTTTGAAAACTGTGCTGTTCCTGCCATATAACTTACATGGTGGTGACCAAAGTTGCCAAAACGTGTTTATTTCTGCTGAAAAACACGTTTTGACAATTTCAGCACACTGGGGTTAAGGGCTGACTCACTGTGCTCTTCTGAGACAGGCAGTTACACTGTGATTCTAAGGGCTGAGAAAACGCGTTTATTTCGGGCTGAAAAACACGTTTTGAAAACTGTGCTGTTCCTGCCCTATAAGTTACATGGTGCTGACCAAAGTTGCCAAAACGTGTTTATTTCTGCTGTAAAACACGTTTTGACAATTTCAGCACACTGGGGTTAAGGGCTGACTCAGTGTGCTCTTCTGAGACAGGCAGTTACACTGCGATTCTAAGAGCTGAGAAAACGCGTTTATTTCGGGCTGAAAAACACGTTTTGAAAACTGTGCTGTTCCTGCCCTATAAGTTACATGGTGCTGACCAAAGTTGCCAAAACGTGTTTATTTCTGCTGTAAAACACGTTTTGACAATTTCAGCACACTGGGGTTAAGGGCTGACTCAGTGTGCTCTTCTGAGACAGGCAGTTACACTGCGATTCTAAGAGCTGAGAAAACGCGTTTATTTCGGGCTGAAAAACACGTTTTGAAAACTGTGCTGTTCCTACCTTATAACTTACATGGTGGTGACCAAAGTTGCCAAAACGTGTTTATTTCTGCTGAAAAACACGTTTTGACAATTTCAGCACACTGGGGTTAAGGGCTGACTCAGTGTGCTCTTCTGAGACAGGCAGTTACACTGCGATTCTAAGAGTAGAGAAAACGCGTTTATTTCGGGCTGAAAAACACGTTTTGAAACCTGTGCTGTTCCTGCCCTATAACTTACATGGTGGTGACCAAAGTTGCCAAAACGTGTTTATTTCTGCTGAAAAACACGTTTTGACAATTTCAGCACACTGGGGTTAAGGGCTGACTCAGTGTGCTCTTCTGAGACAGGCAGTTACACTGCGATTCTAAGAGCTGAGAAAACGCGTTTATTTCGGGTTGAAAAACACGTTTTGAAAACTGTGCTGTTCCTGCCCTATAACTTACATGGTGGTGACCAAAGTTGCCAAAACGTGTTTATTTCTGCTGAAAAACACGTTTTGACAATTTCAGCACACTGGGGTTAAGGGCTGACTCAGTGTGCTCTTCTGAGACAGGCAGTTACACTGCGATTCTAAGAGCTGAGAAAACGCGTTTATTTCGGGCTGAAAAACACGTTTTGAAAACTGTGCTGTTCCTGCCCTATAACTTACATGGTGGTGACCAAAGTTGCCAAAACGTGTTTATTTCTGCTGAAAAACACGTTTTGACAATTTCAGCACACTGGGGTTAAGGGCTGACTCAGTGTGCTCTTCTGAGACAGGCAGTTACACTGCGATTCTAAGAGCTGAGAAAACGCGTTTATTTCGGGCTGAAAAACACGTTTTGAAAACTGTGCTGTTCCTGCCCTATAACTTACATGGTGGTGACCAAAGTTGCCAAAACGTGTTTATTTCTGCTGAAAAACACGTTTTGACAATTTCAGCACACTGGGGTTAAGGGCTGACTCAGTTTGCTCTTCTGAGCCAGGCATTTACACTGTGATTCTAAGGGCTGAGAAAACGCGTTTATTTCGGGCTGAAAAACACGTTTTGAAAACTGTGCTGTTCCTGCCCTATAACTTACATGGTGGTGACCAAAGTTGCCAAAACGTGTTTATTTCTGCTGTAAAACACGTTTTGACAATTTCAGCACACTGGGGTTAAGGGCTGACTCAGTGTGCTCTTCTGAGCCAGGCAGTTACACTGTGATTCTAAGGGCTGAGAAAACGCGTTTATTTCGGGCTGAAAAACACGTTTTGAAAACTGTGCTGTTCCTGCCCTATAACTTACATGGTGGTGACCAAAGTTGCCAAAACGTGTTTATTTCTGCTGAAAAACACGTTTTGACAATTTCAGCACACTGGGGTTAAGGGCTGACTCAGTTTGCTCTTCTGAGCCAGGCAGTTACACTGTGATTCTAAGGGCTGAGAAAACGCGTTTATTTCGGGCTGAAAAACACGTTTTGAAAACTGTGCTGTTCCTGCCCTATAACTTACATGGTGGTGACCAAAGTTGCCAAAACGTGTTTATTTCTGCTGAAAAACACGTTTTGACAATTTCAGCACACTGGGGTTAAGGGCTGACTCAGTTTGCTCTTCTGAGCCAGGCAGTTACACTGTGATTCTAAGGGCTGAGAAAACGCGTTTATTTCGGGCTGAAAAACACGTTTTGAAAACTGTGCTGTTCCTGCCCTATAACTTACATGGTGGTGACCAAAGTTGCCAAAACGTGTTTATTTCTGCTGAAAAACACGTTTTGACAATTTCAGCACACTGGGGTTAAGGGCTGACTCAGTGTGCTCTTCTGAGACAGGCAGTTACACTGCGATTCTAAGAGCTGAGAAAACGCGTTTATTTCGGGCTGAAAAACACGTTTTGAAAACTGTGCTGTCCCTGCCCTATAACTTACATGGTGGTGACCAAAGTTGCCAAAACGTGTTTATTTCTGCTGAAAAACACGTTTTGACAATTTCAGCACACTGGGGTTAAGGGCTGACTCAGTGTGCTCTTCTGAGCCAGGCAGTTACACTGTGATTCTAAGGGCTGAGAAAACGCGTTTATTTCGGGCTGAAAAACACGTTTTGAAAACTGTGCTGTTCCTGCCCTATAAGTTACATGGTGCTGACCAAAGTTGCCAAAACGTGTTTATTTCTGCTGTAAAACACGTTTTGAAAATTTCAGCACACTGGGGTTAAGGGCTGACTCAGTGTGCTCTTCTGAGACAGGCAGTTACACTGTGATTCTAAGGGCTGAGAAAACGCGTTTATTTCGGGCTGAAAAACACGTTTTGAAAACTGTGCTGTTCCTGCCCTATAAGTTACATGGTGGTGACCAAAGTTGCCAAAACGTGTTTATTTCTGCTGTAAAACACGTTTTGACAATTTCAGCACACTGGGGTTAAGGGCTGACTCACTGTGCTCTTCTGAGACAGGCAGTTACACTGCGATTCTAAGAGCTGAGAAAACGCGTTTATTTCGGGCTGAAAAACACGTTTTGAAAACTGTGCTGTTCCTGCCATATAACTTACATGGTGGTGACCAAAGTTGCCAAAACGTGTTTATTTCTGCTGAAAAACACGTTTTGACAATTTCAGCACACTGGGGTTAAGGGCTGACTCAGTGTGCTCTTCTGAGACAGGCAGTTACACTGCGATTCTAAGAGCTGAGAAAACGCGTTTATTTCGGGCTGAAAAACACGTTTTGAAAACTGTGCTGTTCCTGCCCTATAAGTTACATGGTGCTGACCAAAGTTGCCAAAACGTGTTTATTTCTGCTGTAAAACACGTTTTGACAATTTCAGCACACTGGGGTTAAGGGCTGACTCAGTGTGCTCTTCTGAGACAGGCAGTTACACTGCGATTCTAAGAGCTGAGAAAACGCGTTTATTTCGGGCTGAAAAACACGTTTTGAAAACTGTGCTGTTCCTACCCTATAACTTACATGGTGGTGACCAAAGTTGCCAAAACGTGTTTATTTCTGCTGAAAAACACGTTTTGACAATTTCAGCACACTGGGGTTAAGGGCTGACTCAGTGTGCTCTTCTGAGACAGGCAGTTACACTGCGATTCTAAGAGTAGAGAAAACGCGTTTATTTCGGGCTGAAAAACACGTTTTGAAACCTGTGCTGTTCCTGCCCTATAACTTACATGGTGGTGACCAAAGTTGCCAAAACGTGTTTATTTCTGCTGAAAAACACGTTTTGACAATTTCAGCACACTGGGGTTAAGGGCTGACTCAGTGTGCTCTTCTGAGACAGGCAGTTACACTGCGATTCTAAGAGCTGAGAAAACGCGTTTATTTCGGGCTGAAAAACACGTTTTGAAAACTGTGCTGTTCCTGCCCTATAACTTACATGGTGGTGACCAAAGTTGCCAAAACGTGTTTATTTCTGCTGAAAAACACGTTTTGACAATTTCAGCACACTGGGGTTAAGGGCTGACTCAGTGTGCTCTTCTGAGACAGGCAGTTACACTGCGATTCTAAGAGCTGAGAAAACGCGTTTATTTCGGGCTGAAAAACACGTTTTGAAAACTGTGCTGTTCCTGCCCTATAACTTACATGGTGGTGACCAAAGTTGCCAAAACGTGTTTATTTCTGCTGAAAAACACGTTTTGACAATTTCAGCACACTGGGGTTAAGGGCTGACTCAGTGTGCTCTTCTGAGACAGGCAGTTACACTGCGATTCTAAGAGCTGAGAAAACGCGTTTATTTCGGGCTGAAAAACACGTTTTGAAAACTGTGCTGTTCCTGCCCTATAACTTACATGGTGGTGACCAAAGTTGCCAAAACGTGTTTATTTCTGCTGAAAAACACGTTTTGACAATTTCAGCACACTGGGGTTAAGGGCTGACTCAGTTTGCTCTTCTGAGCCAGGCATTTACACTGTGATTCTAAGGGCTGAGAAAACGCGTTTATTTCGGGCTGAAAAACACGTTTTGAAAACTGTGCTGTTCCTGCCCTATAACTTACATGGTGGTGACCAAAGTTGCCAAAACGTGTTTATTTCTGCTGTAAAACACGTTTTGACAATTTCAGCACACTGGGGTTAAGGGCTGACTCAGTGTGCTCTTCTGAACCAGGCAGTTACACTGTGATTCTAAGGGCTGAGAAAACGCGTTTATTTCGGGCTGAAAAACACGTTTTGAAAACTGTGCTGTTCCTGCCCTATAACTTACATGGTGGTGACCAAAGTTGCCAAAACGTGTTTATTTCTGCTGAAAAACACGTTTTGACAATTTCAGCACACTGGGGTTAAGGGCTGACTCAGTTTGCTCTTCTGAGCCAGGCAGTTACACTGTGATTCTAAGGGCTGAGAAAACGCGTTTATTTCGGGCTGAAAAACACGTTTTGAAAACTGTGCTGTTCCTGCCCTATAACTTACATGGTGGTGACCAAAGTTGCCAAAACGTGTTTATTTCTGCTGAAAAACACGTTTTGACAATTTCAGCACACTGGGGTTAAGGGCTGACTCAGTTTGCTCTTCTGAGCCAGGCAGTTACACTGTGATTCTAAGGGCTGAGAAAACGCGTTTATTTCGGGCTGAAAAACACGTTTTGAAAACTGTGCTGTTCCTGCCCTATAACTTACATGGTGGTGACCAAAGTTGCCAAAACGTGTTTATTTCTGCTGAAAAACACGTTTTGACAATTTCAGCACACTGGGGTTAAGGGCTGACTCAGTGTGCTCTTCTGAGACAGGCAGTTACACTGCGATTCTAAGAGCTGAGAAAACGCGTTTATTTCGGGCTGAAAAACACGTTTTGAAAACTGTGCTGTCCCTGCCCTATAACTTACATGGTGGTGACCAAAGTTGCCAAAACGTGTTTATTTCTGCTGAAAAACACGTTTTGACAATTTCAGCACACTGGGGTTAAGGGCTGACTCAGTGTGCTCTTCTGAGCCAGGCAGTTACACTGTGATTCTAAGGGCTGAGAAAACGCGTTTATTTCGGGCTGAAAAACACGTTTTGAAAACTGTGCTGTTCCTGCCCTATAAGTTACATGGTGCTGACCAAAGTTGCCAAAACGTGTTTATTTCTGCTGTAAAACACGTTTTGAAAATTTCAGCACACTGGGGTTAAGGGCTGACTCAGTGTGCTCTTCTGAGACAGGCAGTTACACTGTGATTCTAAGGGCTGAGAAAACGCGTTTATTTCGGGCTGAAAAACACGTTTTGAAAACTGTGCTGTTCCTGCCCTATAAGTTACATGGTGGTGACCAAAGTTGCCAAAACGTGTTTATTTCTGCTGTAAAACACGTTTTGACAATTTCAGCACACTGGGGTTAAGGGCTGACTCACTGTGCTCTTCTGAGACAGGCAGTTACACTGCGATTCTAAGAGCTGAGAAAACGCGTTTATTTCGGGCTGAAAAACACGTTTTGAAAACTGTGCTGTTCCTGCCATATAACTTACATGGTGGTGACCAAAGTTGCCAAAACGTGTTTATTTCTGCTGAAAAACACGTTTTGACAATTTCAGCACACTGGGGTTAAGGGCTGACTCACTGTGCTCTTCTGAGACAGGCAGTTACACTGTGATTCTAAGGGCTGAGAAAACGCGTTTATTTCGGGCTGAAAAACACGTTTTGAAAACTGTGCTGTTCCTGCCCTATAAGTTACATGGTGCTGACCAAAGTTGCCAAAACGTGTTTATTTCTGCTGAAAAACACGTTTTGACAATTTCAGCACACTGGGGTTAAGGGCTGACTCAGTGTGCTCTTCTGAGACAGGCAGTTACACTGCGATTCTAAGAGCTGAGAAAACGCGTTTATTTCGGGCTGAAAAACACGTTTTGAAAACTGTGCTGTTCCTGCCATATAACTTACCTGGTGGTGACCAAAGTTGCCAAAACGTGTTTATTTCTGCTGAAAAACACGTTTTGACAATTTCAGCACACTGGGGTTAAGGGCTGACTCACTGTGCTCTTCTGAGACAGGCAGTTACACTGTGATTCTAAGGGCAGAGAAAACGCGTTTATTTCGTGCTGAAAAACACGTTTTGAAAACTGTGCTGTTCCTGCCATATAACTTACCTGGTGGTGACCAAAGTTGCCAAAACGTGTTTATTTCTGCTGAAAAACACGTTTTGACAATTTCAGCACACTGGGGTTAAGGGCTGACTCACTGTGCTCTTCTGAGACAGGCAGTTACACTGTGATTCTAAGGGCTGAGAAAACGCGTTTATTTCGGGCTGAAAAACACGTTTTGAAAACTGTGCTGTTCCTGCCATATAACTTACATGGTGGTGACCAAAGTTGCCAAAACGTGTTTATTTCTGCTGAAAAACACGTTTTGACAATTTCAGCACACTGGGGTTAAGGGCTGACTCAGTGTGCTCTTCTGAGCCAGGCAGTTACACTGTGATTCTAAGGGCTGAGAAAACGCGTTTATTTCGGGCTGAAAAACACGTTTTGAAAACTGTGCTGTTCCTGCCCTATAAGTTACATGGTGCTGACCAAAGTTGCCAAAACGTGTTTATTTCTGCTGTAAAACACGTTTTGACAATTTCAGCACACTGGGGTTAAGGGCTGACTCAGTGTGCTCTTCTGAGACAGGCAGTTACACTGCGATTCTAAGAGCTGAGAAAACGCGTTTATTTCGGGCTGAAAAACACGTTTTGAAAACTGTGCTGTTAATGCCATATAACTTACATGGTGGTGACCAAAGTTGCCAAAACGTGTTTATTTCTGCTGAAAAACACGTTTTGACAATTTCAGCACACTGGGGTTAAGGGCTGACTCAGTTTGCTCTTCTGAGCCAGGCATTTACACTGTGATTCTAAGGGCTGAGAAAACGCGTTTATTTCGGGCTGAAAAACACGTTTTGAAAACTGTGCTGTTCCTGCCCTATAACTTACATGGTGGTGACCAAAGTTGCCAAAACGTGTTTATTTCTGCTGTAAAACACGTTTAGACAATTTCAGCACACTGGGGTTAAGGGCTGACTCAGTGTGCTCTTCTGAGCCAGGCAGTTACACTGTGATTCTAAGGGCTGAGAAAACGCGTTTATTTCGGGCTGAAAAACACGTTTTGAAAACTGTGCTGTTCCTGCCCTATAACTTACATGGTGGTGACCAAAGTTGCCAAAACGTGTTTATTTCTGCTGAAAAACACGTTTTGACAATTTCAGCACACTGGGGTTAAGGGCTGACTCAGTTTGCTCTTCTGAGCCAGGCAGTTACACTGTGATTCTAAGGGCTGAGAAAACGCGTTTATTTCGGGCTGAAAAACACGTTTTGAAAACTGTGCTGTTCCTGCCCTATAACTTACATGGTGGTGACCAAAGTTGCCAAAACGTGTTTATTTCTGCTGTAAAACACGTTTTGACAATTTCAGCACACTGGGGTTAAGGGCTGACTCAGTGTGCTCTTCTGAGACAGGCAGTTACACTGTGATTCTAAGGGCTGAGAAAACGCGTTTATTTCGGGCTGAAAAACACGTTTTGAAAACTGTGCTGTTCCTGCCCTATAAGTTACATGGTGGTGACCAAAGTTCCCAAAACGTGTTTATTTCTGCTGTAAAACACGTTTTGACAATTTCAGCACACTGGGGCTAAGGGCTGACTCACTGTGCTCTTCTGAGACAGGCAGTTACACTGTGATTCTAAGAGCTGAGAAAACGCGTTTATTTCAGGCTGAAAAACACGTTTTGAAAACTGTGCTGTTCATGCCATATAACTTACATGGTGGTGACCAAAGTTGCCAAAACGTGTTTATTTCTGCTGTAAAACACGTTTTGACAATTTCAGCACACTGGGGTTAAGGGCTGACTCACTGTGCTCTTCTGAGCCAGGCAGTTACACTGCGATTCTAAGGGCTGAGAAAACGCGTTTATTTCGGGCTGAAAAACACGTTTTGAAAACTGTGCTGTTCATGCCATATAACTTACATGGTGGTGACCAAAGTTGCCAAAACGTGTTTATTTCTGCTGTAAAACACGTTTTGACAATTTCAGCACACTGGGGTTAAGGGCTGACTCACTGTGCTCTTCTGAGACAGGCAGTTACACTGCGATTCTAAGAGCTGAGAAAACGCGTTTATTTCGGGCTGAAAAACACGTTTTGAAAACTGTGCTGTTCCTGCCATATAACTTACATGGTGGTGACCAAAGTTGCCAAAACGTGTTTATTTCTGCTGAAAAACACGTTTTGACAATTTCAGCACACTGGGGTTAAGGGCTGACTCACTGTGCTCTTCTGAGACAGGCAGTTACACTGTGATTCTAAGGGCTGAGAAAACGCGTTTATTTCGGGCTGAAAAACACGTTTTGAAAACTGTGCTGTTCCTGCCCTATAAGTTACATGGTGCTGACCAAAGTTGCCAAAACGTGTTTATTTCTGCTGTAAAACACGTTTTGACAATTTCAGCACACTGGGGTTAAGGGCTGACTCAGTGTGCTCTTCTGAGACAGGCAGTTACACTGCGATTCTAAGAGCTGAGAAAACGCGTTTATTTCGGGCTGAAAAACACGTTTTGAAAACTGTGCTGTTCCTGCCCTATAAGTTACATGGTGCTGACCAAAGTTGCCAAAACGTGTTTATTTCTGCTGTAAAACACGTTTTGACAATTTCAGCACACTGGGGTTAAGGGCTGACTCAGTGTGCTCTTCTGAGACAGGCAGTTACACTGCGATTCTAAGAGCTGAGAAAACGCGTTTATTTCGGGCTGAAAAACACGTTTTGAAAACTGTGCTGTTCCTGCCCTATAACTTACATGGTGGTGACCAAAGTTGCCAAAACGTGTTTATTTCTGCTGAAAAACACGTTTTGACAATTTCAGCACACTGGGGTTAAGGGCTGACTCAGTGTGCTCTTCTGAGACAGGCAGTTACACTGCGATTCTAAGAGCTGAGAAAACGCGTTTATTTCGGGCTGAAAAACACGTTTTGAAAACTGTGCTGTTCCTGCCCTATAACTTACATGGTGGTGACCAAAGTTGCCAAAACGTGTTTATTTCTGCTGAAAAACACGTTTTGACAATTTCAGCACACTGGGGTTAAGGGCTGACTCAGTGTGCTCTTCTGAGACAGGCAGTTACACTGCGATTCTAAGAGCTGAGAAAACGCGTTTATTTCGGGCTGAAAAACACGTTTTGAAAACTGTGCTGTTCCTGCCCTATAACTTACATGGTGGTGACCAAAGTTGCCAAAACGTGTTTATTTCTGCTGAAAAACACGTTTTGACAATTTCAGCACACTGGGGTTAAGGGCTGACTCAGTGTGCTCTTCTGAGACAGGCAGTTACACTGCGATTCTAAGAGCTGAGAAAACGCGTTTATTTCGGGCTGAAAAACACGTTTTGAAAACTGTGCTGTTCCTGCCCTATAACTTACATGGTGGTGACCAAAGTTGCCAAAACGTGTTTATTTCTGCTGTAAAACACGTTTTGACAATTTCAGCACACTGGGGTTAAGGGCTGACTCAGTGTGCTCTTCTGAGACAGGCAGTTACACTGCGATTCTAAGAGCTGAGAAAACGCGTTTATTTCGGGCTGAAAAACACGTTTTGAAAACTGTGCTGTTCCTGCCCTATAACTTACATGGTGGTGACCAAAGTTGCCAAAACGTGTTTATTTCTGCTGAAAAACACGTTTTGACAATTTCAGCACACTGGGGTTAAGGGCTGACTCAGTTTGCTCTTCTGAGCCAGGCATTTACACTGTGATTCTAAGGGCTGAGAAAACGCGTTTATTTCGGGCTGAAAAACACGTTTTGAAAACTGTGCTGTTCCTGCCCTATAACTTACATGGTGGTGACCAAAGTTGCCAAAACGTGTTTATTTCTGCTGTAAAACACGTTTTGACAATTTCAGCACACTGGGGTTAAGGGCTGACTCAGTGTGCTCTTCTGAGCCAGGCAGTTACACTGTGATTCTAAGGGCTGAGAAAACGCGTTTATTTCGGGCTGAAAAACACGTTTTGAAAACTGTGCTGTTCCTGCCCTATAACTTACATGGTGGTGACCAAAGTTGCCAAAACGTGTTTATTTCTGCTGAAAAACACGTTTTGACAATTTCAGCACACTGGGGTTAAGGGCTGACTCAGTTTGCTCTTCTGAGCCAGGCAGTTACACTGTGATTCTAAGGGCTGAGAAAACGCGTTTATTTCGGGCTGAAAAACACGTTTTGAAAACTGTGCTGTTCCTGCCCTATAACTTACATGGTGGTGACCAAAGTTGCCAAAACGTGTTTATTTCTGCTGAAAAACACGTTTTGACAATTTCAGCACACTGGGGTTAAGGGCTGACTCAGTTTGATCTTCTGAGCCAGGCAGTTACACTGTGATTCTAAGGGCTGAGAAAACGCGTTTATTTCGGGCTGAAAAACACGTTTTGAAAACTGTGCTGTTCCTGCCCTATAACTTACATGGTGGTGACCAAAGTTGCCAAAACGTGTTTATTTCTGCTGAAAAACACGTTTTGACAATTTCAGCACACTGGGGTTAAGGGCTGACTCAGTTTGCTCTTCTGAGCCAGGCAGTTACACTGTGATTCTAAGGGCTGAGAAAACGCGTTTATTTCGGGCTGAAAAACACGTTTTGAAAACTGTGCTGTTTATGCCCTATAACTTACATGGTGGTGACCAAAGTTGCCAAAACGTGTTTATTTCTGCTGTAAAACACGTTTTGACAATTTCAGCACACTGGGGTTAAGGGCTGACTCAGTGTGCTCTTCTGAGACAGGCAGTTACACTGCGATTCTAAGAGCTGAGAAAACGCGTTTATTTCGGGCTGAAAAACACGTTTTGAAAACTGTGCTGTTCCTGCCCTATAACTTACATGGTGGTGACCAAAGTTGCCAAAACGTGTTTATTTCTGCTGAAAAACACGTTTTGACAATTTCAGCACACTGGGGTTAAGGGCTGACTCAGTGTGCTCTTCTGAGCCAGGCAGTTACACTGTGATTCTAAGGGCTGAGAAAACGCGTTGATTTCGAGCTGAAAAACACGTTTTGAAAACTGTGCTGTTCCTGCCATATAACTTACATGGTGGTGACCAAAGTTGCCAAAACGTGTTTATTTCTGCTGAAAAACACGTTTTGACAATTTCAGCACACTGGGGTTAAGGGCTGACTCACTGTGCTCTTCTGAGACAGGCAGTTACACTGTGATTCTAAGGGCAGAGAAAACGCGTTTATTTCGGGCTGAAAAACACGTTTTGAAAACTGTGCTGTTCCTGCCATATAACTTACCTGGTGGTGACCAAAGTTGCCAAAACGTGTTTATTTCTGCTGAAAAACACGTTTTGACAATTTCAGCACACTGGGGTTAAGGGCTGACTCACTGTGCTCTTCTGAGACAGGCAGTTACACTGTGATTCTAAGGGCTGAGAAAACGCGTTTATTTCGGGCTGAAAAACACGTTTTGAAAACTGTGCTGTTCCTGCCATATAACTTACATGGTGGTGACCAAAGTTGCCAAAACGTGTTTATTTCTGCTGAAAAACACGTTTTGACAATTTCAGCACACTGGGGTTAAGGGCTGACTCAGTGTGCTCTTCTGAGCCAGGCAGTTACACTGTGATTCTAAGGGCTGAGAAAACGCGTTTATTTCGGGCTGAAAAACACGTTTTGAAAACTGTGCTGTTCCTGCCCTATAAGTTACATGGTGCTGACCAAAGTTGCCAAAACGTGTTTATTTCTGCTGTAAAACACGTTTTGACAATTTCAGCACACTGGGGTTAAGGGCTGACTCAGTGTGCTCTTCTGAGACAGGCAGTTACACTGCGATTCTAAGAGCTGAGAAAACGCGTTTATTTCGGGCTGAAAAACACGTTTTGAAAACTGTGCTGTTCCTGCCATATAACTTACATGGTGGTGACCAAAGTTGCCAAAACGTGTTTATTTCTGCTGAAAAACACGTTTTGACAATTTCAGCACACTGGGGTTAAGGGCTGACTCAGTGTGCTCTTCTGAGACAGGCATTTACACTGCGATTCTAAGAGCTGAGAAAACACGTTTATTTCGGGCTGAAAAACACGTTTTGAAAACTGTGCTGTTCCTGCCCTATAACTTACATGGTGGTGACCAAAGTTGCCAAAACGTGTTTATTTCTGCTGAAAAACACGTTTTGACAATTTCAGCACACTGGGGTTAAGGGCTGACTCAGTGTGCTCTTCTGAGACAGGCAGTTACACTGCGATTCTAAGAGCTGAGAAAACGCGTTTATTTCGGGCTGAAAAACACGTTTTGAAAACTGTGCTGTTCCTGCCCTATAACTTACATGGTGGTGACCAAAGTTGCCAAAACGTGTTTATTTCTGCTGAAAAACACGTTTTGACAATTTCAGCACACTGGGGTTAAGGGCTGACTCAGTTTGCTCTTCTGAGCCAGGCAGTTACACTGTGATTCTAAGGGCTGAGAAAACGCGTTTATTTCGGGCTGAAAAACACGTTTTGAAAACTGTGCTGTTTATGCCCTATAACTTACATGGTGGTGACCAAAGTTGCCAGAACGTGTTTATTTCTGCTGTAAAACACGTTTTGACAATTTCAGCACACTGGGGTTAAGGGCTGACTCAGTGTGCTCTTCTGAGACAGGCAGTTACACTGCGATTCTAAGAGCTGAGAAAACGCGTTTATTTCGGGCTGAAAAACACGTTTTGAAAACTGTGCTGTTCCTGCCCTATAACTTACATGGTGGTGACCAAAGTTGCCAAAACGTGTTTATTTCTGCTGAAAAACACGTTTTGACAATTTCAGCACACTGGGGTTAAGGGCTGACTCAGTGTGCTCTTCTGAGACAGGCAGTTACACTGCGATTCTAAGAGCTGAGAAAACGCGTTTATTTCGGGCTGAAAAACACATTTTGAAAACTGTGCTGTTCCTGCCCTATAACTTACATGGTGGTGACCAAAGTTGCCAAAACGTGTTTATTTCTGCTGAAAAACACGTTTTGACAATTTCAGCACACTGGGGTTAAGGGCTGACTCAGTGTGCTCTTCTGAGACAGGCAGTTACACTGCGATTCTAAGAGCTGAGAAAACGCGTTTATTTCGGGCTGAAAAACACGTTTTGAAAACTGTGCTGTTCCTGCCCTATAACTTACATGGTGGTGACCAAAGTTGCCAAAACGTGTTTATTTCTGCTGTAAAACACGTTTTGACAATTTCAGCACACTGGGGTTAAGGGCTGACTCAGTGTGCTCTTCTGAGACAGGCAGTTACACTGCGATTCTAAGAGCTGAGAAAACGCGTTTATTTCGGGCTGAAAAACACGTTTTGAAAACTGTGCTGTTCCTGCCCTATAACTTACATGGTGGTGACCAAAGTTGCCAAAACGTGTTTATTTCTGCTGAAAAACACGTTTTGACAATTTCAGCACACTGGGGTTAAGGGCTGACTCAGTTTGCTCTTCTGAGCCAGGCATTTACACTGTGATTCTAAGGGCTGAGAAAACGCGTTTATTTCGGGCTGAAAAACACGTTTTGAAAACTGTGCTGTTCCTGCCCTATAACTTACATGGTGGTGACCAAAGTTGCCAAAACGTGTTTATTTCTGCTGTAAAACACGTTTTGACAATTTCAGCACACTGGGGTTAAGGGCTGACTCAGTGTGCTCTTCTGAGCCAGGCAGTTACACTGTGATTCTAAGGGCTGAGAAAACGCGTTTATTTCGGGCTGAAAAACACGTTTTGAAAACTGTGCTGTTCCTGCCCTATAACTTACATGGTGGTGACCAAAGTTGCCAAAACGTGTTTATTTCTGCTGAAAAACACGTTTTGACAATTTCAGCACACTGGGGTTAAGGGCTGACTCAGTTTGCTCTTCTGAGCCAGGCAGTTACACTGTGATTCTAAGGGCTGAGAAAACGCGTTTATTTCGGGCTGAAAAACACGTTTTGAAAACTGTGCTGTTTATGCCCTATAACTTACATGGTGGTGACCAAAGTTGCCAAAACGTGTTTATTTCTGCTGTAAAACACGTTTTGACAATTTCAGCACACTGGGGTTAAGGGCTGACTCAGTGTGCTCTTCTGAGACAGGCAGTTACACTGCGATTCTAAGAGCTGAGAAAACGCGTTTATTTCGGGCTGAAAAACACGTTTTGAAAACTGTGCTGTTCCTGCCCTATAACTTACATGGTGGTGACCAAAGTTGCCAAAACGTGTTTATTTCTGCTGAAAAACACGTTTTGACAATTTCAGCACACTGGGGTTAAGGGCTGACTCAGTGTGCTCTTCTGAGACAGGCAGTTACACTGCGATTCTAAGAGCTGAGAAAACGCGTTTATTTCGGGCTGAAAAACACGTTTTGAAAACTGTGCTGTTCCTGCCCTATAACTTACATGGTGGTGACCAAAGTTGCCAAAACGTGTTTATTTCTGCTGAAAAACACGTTTTGACAATTTCAGCACACTGGGGTTAAGGGCTGACTCAGTGTGCTCTTCTGAGACAGGCAGTTACACTGCGATTCTAAGAGCTGAGAAAACGCGTTTATTTCGGGCTGAAAAACACGTTTTGAAAACTGTGCTGTTCCTGCCCTATAACTTACATGGTGGTGACCAAAGTTGCCAAAACGTGTTTATTTCTGCTGAAAAACACGTTTTGACAATTTCAGCACACTGGGGTTAAGGGCTGACTCAGTGTGCTCTTCTGAGACAGGCAGTTACACTGCGATTCTAAGAGCTGAGAAAACGCGTTTATTTCGGGCTGAAAAACACGTTTTGAAAACTGTGCTGTTCCTGCCCTATAACTTACATGGTGGTGACCAAAGTTGCCAAAACGTGTTTATTTCTGCTGTAAAACACGTTTTGACAATTTCAGCACACTGGGGTTAAGGGCTGACTCAGTGTGCTCTTCTGAGACAGGCAGTTACACTGCGATTCTAAGAGCTGAGAAAACGCGTTTATTTCGGGCTGAAAAACACGTTTTGAAAACTGTGCTGTTCCTGCCCTATAACTTACATGGTGGTGACCAAAGTTGCCAAAACGTGTTTATTTCTGCTGAAAAACACGTTTTGACAATTTCAGCACACTGGGGTTAAGGGCTGACTCAGTTTGCTCTTCTGAGCCAGGCATTTACACTGTGATTCTAAGGGCTGAGAAAACGCGTTTATTTCGGGCTGAAAAACACATTTTGAAAACTGTGCTGTTCCTGCCCTATAACTTACATGGTGGTGACCAAAGTTGCCAAAACGTGTTTATTTCTGCTGTAAAACACGTTTTGACAATTTCAGCACACTGGGGTTAAGGGCTGACTCAGTGTGCTCTTCTGAGCCAGGCAGTTACACTGTGATTCTAAGGGCTGAGAAAACGCGTTTATTTCGGGCTGAAAAACACGTTTTGAAAACTGTGCTGTTCCTGCCCTATAACTTACATGGTGGTGACCAAAGTTGCCAAAACGTGTTTATTTCTGCTGTAAAACACGTTTTGACAATTTCAGCACACTGGGGTTAAGGGCTGACTCAGTTTGCTCTTCTGAGACAGGCAGTTACACTGTGATTCTAAGGGCTGAGAAAACGCGTTTATTTCGGGCTGAAAAACACGTTTTGAAAACTGTGCTGTTCCTGCCCTATAACTTACATGGTGGTGACCAAAGTTGCCAAAACGTGTTTATTTCTGCTGAAAAACACGTTTTGACAATTTCAGCACACTGGGGTTAAGGGCTGACTCAGTGTGCTCTTCTGAGACAGGCAGTTACACTGCGTTTCTAAGAGCTGAGAAAACGCGTTTATTTCGGGCTGAAAAACACGTTTTGAAAACTGTGCTGTTCCTGCCCTATAACTTACATGGTGGTGACCAAAGTTGCCAAAACGTGTTTATTTCTGCTGAAAAACACGTTTTGACAATTTCAGCACACTGGGGTTAAGGGCTGACTCAGTGTGCTCTTCTGAGACAGGCAGTTACACTGCGATTCTAAGAGCTGAGAAAACGCGTTTATTTCGGGCTGAAAAACACGTTTTGAAAACTGTGCTGTTCCTGCCCTATAACTTACATGGTGGTGACCAAAGTTGCCAAAACGTGTTTATTTCTGCTGAAAAACACGTTTTGACAATTTCAGCACACTGGGGTTAAGGGCTGATTCAGTTTGCTCTTCTGAGCCAGGCAGTTACACTGTGATTCTAAGGGCTGAGAAAACGCGTTTATTTCGGGCTGAAAAACACGTTTTGAAAACTGTGCTGTTTATGCCCTATAACTTACATGGTGGTGACCAAAGTTGCCAAAACGTGTTTATTTCTGCTGTAAAACACGTTTTGACAATTTCAGCACACTGGGGTTAAGGGCTGACTCAGTGTGCTCTTCTGAGACAGGCAGTTACACTGTGATTCTAAGGGCTGAGAAAACGCGTTTATTTCGGGCTGAAAAACACGTTTTGAAAACTGTGCTGTTCCTGCCCTATAAGTTACATGGTGGTGACCAAAGTTGCCAAAACGTGTTTATTTCTGCTGTAAAACACGTTTTGACAATTTCAGCACACTGGGGTTAAGGGCTGACTCACTGTGCTCTTCTGAGACAGGCAGGTACACTGCGATTCTAAGAGCTGAGAAAACGCGTTTATTTCGGGCTGAAAAACACGTTTTGAAAACTGTGCTGTTCATGCCATATAACTTACATGGTGGTGACCAAAGTTGCCAAAACGTGTTTATTTCTGCTGTAAAACACGTTTTGACAATTTCAGCACACTGGGGTTAAGGGCTGACTCACTGTGCTCTTCTGAGCCAGGCAGTTACACTGCGATTCTAAGGGCTGAGAAAACGCGTTTATTTCGGGCTGAAAAACACGTTTTGAAAACTGTGCTGTTCATGCCATATAACTTACATGGTGGTGACCAAAGTTGCCAAAACGTGTTTATTTCTGCTGTAAAACACGTTTTGACAATTTCAGCACACTGGGGTTAAGGGCTGACTCACTGTGCTCTTCTGAGACAGGCAGTTACACTGCGATTCTAAGAGCTGAGAAAACGCGTTTATTTCGGGCTGAAAAACACGTTTTGAAAACTGTGCTGTTCCTGCCATATAACTTACATGGTGGTGACCAAAGTTGCCAAAACGTGTTTATTTCTGCTGAAAAACACGTTTTGACAATTTCAGCACACTGGGGTTAAGGGCTGACTCACTGTGCTCTTCTGAGACAGGCAGTTACACTGTGATTCTAAGGGTTGAGAAAACGCGTTTATTTCGGGCTGAAAAACACGTTTTGAAAACTGTGCTGTTCCTGCCCTATAAGTTACATGGTGCTGACCAAAGTTGCCAAAACGTGTTTATTTCTGCTGTAAAACACGTTTTGACAATTTCAGCACACTGGGGTTAAGGGCTGACTCAGTGTGCTCTTCTGAGACAGGCAGTTACACTGCGATTCTAAGAGCTGAGAAAACGCGTTTATTTCGGGCTGAAAAACACGTTTTGAAAACTGTGCTGTTCCTGCCCTATAAGTTACATGGTGCTGACCAAAGTTGCCAAAACGTGTTTATTTCTGCTGTAAAACACGTTTTGACAATTTCAGCACACTGGGGTTAAGGGCTGACTCAGTGTGCTCTTCTGAGACAGGCAGTTACACTGCGATTCTAAGAGCTGAGAAAACGCGTTTATTTCGGGCTGAAAAACACGTTTTGAAAACTGTGCTGTTCCTGCCCTATAACTTACATGGTGGTGACCAAAGTTGCCAAAACGTGTTTATTTCTGCTGAAAAACACGTTTTGACAATTTCAGCACACTGGGGTTAAGGGCTGACTCAGTGTGCTCTTCTGAGACAGGCAGTTACACTGCGATTCTAAGAGCTGAGAAAACGCGTTTATTTCGGGCTGAAAAACACGTTTTGAAAACTGTGCTGTTCCTGCCCTATAACTTACATGGTGGTGACCAAAGTTGCCAAAACGTGTTTATTTCTGCTGAAAAACACGTTTTGACAATTTCAGCACACTGGGGTTAAGGGCTGACTCAGTGTGCTCTTCTGAGACAGGCAGTTACACTGCGATTCTAAGAGCTGAGAAAACGCGTTTATTTCGGGCTGAAAAACACGTTTTGAAAACTGTGCTGTTCCTGCCCTATAACTTACATGGTGGTGACCAAAGTTGCCAAAACGTGTTTATTTCTGCTGAAAAACACGTTTTGACAATTTCAGCACACTGGGGTTAAGGGCTGACTCAGTTTGCTCTTCTGAGCCAGGCAGTTACACTGTGATTCTAAGTGCTGAGAAAACGCGTTTATTTCGGGCTGAAAAACACGTTTTGAAAACTGTGCTGTTCCTGCCCTATAACTTACATGGTGGTGACCAAAGTTGCCAAAACGTGTTTATTTCTGCTGAAAAACACGTTTTGACAATTTCAGCACACTGGGGTTAAGGGCTGACTCAGTTTGCTCTTCTGAGCCAGGCAGTTACACTGTGATTCTAAGGGCTGAGAAAACGCGTTTATTTCGTGCTGAAAAACACGTTTTGAAAACTGTGCTGTTTATGCCCTATAACTTACATGGTGGTGACCAAAGTTGCCAAAACGTGTTTATTTCTGCTGTAAAACACGTTTTGACAATTTCAGCACACTGGGGTTAAGGGCTGACTCAGTGTGCTCTTCTGAGACAGGCAGTTACACTGCGATTCTAAGAGCTGAGAAAACGCGTTTATTTCGGGCTGAAAAACACGTTTTGAAAACTGTGCTGTTCCTGCCCTATAACTTACATGGTGGTGACCAAAGTTGCCAAAACGTGTTTATTTCTGCTGAAAAACACGTTTTGACAGTTTCAGCACACTGGGGTTAAGGGCTGACTCAGTGTGCTCTTCTGAGCCAGGCAGTTACACTGTGATTCTAAGGGCTGAGAAAACGCGTTGATTTCGAGCTGAAAAACACGTTTTGAAAACTGTGCTGTTCCTGCCATATAACTTACATGGTGGTGACCAAAGTTGCCAAAACGTGTTTATTTCTGCTGAAAAACACGTTTTGACAATTTCAGCACACTGGGGTTAAGGGCTGACTCACTGTGCTCTTCTGAGACAGGCAGTTACACTGTGATTCTAAGGGCAGAGAAAACGCGTTTATTTCGGGCTGAAAAACACGTTTTGAAAACTGTGCTGTTCCTGCCATATAACTTACTTGGTGGTGACCAAAGTTGCCAAAACGTGTTTATTTCTGCTGAAAAACACGTTTTGACAATTTCAGCACACTGGGGTTAAGGGCTGACTCACTGTGCTCTTCTGAGACAGGCAGTTACACTGTGATTCTAAGGGCTGAGAAAACGCGTTTATTTCGGGCTGAAAAACACGTTTTGAAAACTGTGCTGTTCCTGCCATATAACTTACATGGTGGTGACCAAAGTTGCCAAAACGTGTTTATTTCTGCTGAAAAACACGTTTTGACAATTTCAGCACACTGGGGTTAAGGGCTGACTCAGTGTGCTCTTCTGAGCCAGGCAGTTACACTGTGATTCTAAGGGCTGAGAAAACGCGTTTATTTCGGGCTGAAAAACACGTTTTGAAAACTGTGCTGTTCCTGCCCTATAACTTACATGGTGGTGACCAAAGTTGCCAAAACGTGTTTATTTCTGCTGAAAAACACGTTTTGACAATTTCAGCACACTGGGGTTAAGGGCTGACTCAGTTTGCTCTTCTGAGCCAGGCAGTTACACTGTGATTCTAAGGGCTGAGAAAACGCGTTTATTTCGGGCTGAAAAACACGTTTTGAAAACTGTGCTGTTTATGCCCTATAACTTACATGGTGGTGACCAAAGTTGCCAAAACGTGTTTATTTCTGCTGTAAAACACGTTTTGACAATTTCAGCACACTGGGGTTAAGGGCTGACTCAGTGTGCTCTTCTGAGACAGGCAGTTACACTGCGATTCTAAGAGCTGAGAAAACGCGTTTATTTCGGGCTGAAAAACACGTTTTGAAAACTGTGCTGTTCCTGCCCTATAACTTACATGGTGGTGACCAAAGTTGCCAAAACGTGTTTATTTCTGCTGAAAAACACGTTTTGACAATTTCAGCACACTGGGGTTAAGGGCTGACTCAGTGTGCTCTTCTGAGACAGGCAGTTACACTGCGATTCTAAGAGCTGAGAAAACGCGTTTATTTCGGGCTGAAAAACACGTTTTGAAAACTGTGCTGTTCCTGCCCTATAACTTACATGGTGGTGACCAAAGTTGCCAAAACGTGTTTATTTCTGCTGAAAAACACGTTTTGACAATTTCAGCACACTGGGGTTAAGGGCTGACTCAGTGTGCTCTTCTGAGACAGGCAGTTACACTGCGATTCTAAGAGCTGAGAAAACGCGTTTATTTCGGGCTGAAAAACACGTTTTGAAAACTGTGCTGTTCCTGCCCTATAACTTACATGGTGGTGACCAAAGTTGCCAAAACGTGTTTATTTCTGCTGAAAAACACGTTTTGACAATTTCAGCACACTGGGGTTAAGGGCTGACTCAGTGTGCTCTTCTGAGACAGGCAGTTACACTGCGATTCTAAGAGCTGAGAAAACGCGTTTATTTCGGGCTGAAAAACACGTTTTGAAAACTGTGCTGTTCCTGCCCTATAACTTACATGGTGGTGACCAAAGTTGCCAAAACGTGTTTATTTCTGCTGAAAAACACGTTTTGACAATTTCAGCACACTGGGGTTAAGGGCTGACTCAGTGTGCTCTTCTGAGACAGGCAGTTACACTGCGATTCTAAGAGCTGAGAAAACGCGTTTATTTCGGGCTGAAAAACACGTTTTGAAAACTGTGCTGTTCCTGCCCTATAACTTACATGGTGGTGACCAAAGTTGCCAAAACGTGTTTATTTCTGCTGTAAAACACGTTTTGACAATTTCAGCACACTGGGGTTAAGGGCTGACTCAGTGTGCTCTTCTGAGACAGGCAGTTACACTGCGATTCTAAGAGCTGAGAAAACGCGTTTATTTCGGGCTGAAAAACACGTTTTGAAAACTGTGCTGTTCCTGCCCTATAACTTACATGGTGGTGACCAAAGTTGCCAAAACGTGTTTATTTCTGCTGAAAAACACGTTTTGACAATTTCAGCACACTGGGGTTAAGGGCTGACTCAGTTTGCTCTTCTGAGCCAGGCATTTACACTGTGATTCTAAGGGCTGAGAAAACGCGTTTATTTCGGGCTGAAAAACACGTTTTGAAAACTGTGCTGTTCCTGCCCTATAACTTACATGGTGGTGACCAAAGTTGCCAAAACGTGTTTATTTCTGCTGTAAAACACGTTTTGACAATTTCAGCACACTGGGGTTAAGGGCTGACTCAGTGTGCTCTTCTGAGCCAGGCAGTTACACTGTGATTCTAAGGGCTGAGAAAACGCGTTTATTTCGGGCTGAAAAACACGTTTTGAAAACTGTGCTGTTCCTGCCCTATAACTTACATGGTGGTGACCAAAGTTGCCAAAACGTGTTTATTTCTGCTGAAAAACACGTTTTGACAATTTCAGCACACTGGGGTTAAGGGCTGACTCAGTTTGCTCTTCTGAGCCAGGCAGTTACACTGTGATTCTAAGGGCTGAGAAAACGCGTTTATTTCGGGCTGAAAAACACGTTTTGAAAACTGTGCTGTTCCTGCCCTATAACTTACATGGTGGTGACCAAAGTTGCCAAAACGTGTTTATTTCTGCTGAAAAACACGTTTTGACAATTTCAGCACACTGGGGTTAAGGGCTGACTCAGTTTGCTCTTCTGAGCCAGGCAGTTACACTGTGATTCTAAGGGCTGAGAAAACGCGTTTATTTCGGGCTGAAAAACACGTTTTGAAAACTGTGCTGTTTATGCCCTATAACTTACATGGTGGTGACCAAAGTTGCCAAAACGTGTTTATTTCTGCTGTAAAACACGTTTTGACAATTTCAGCACACTGGGGTTAAGGGCTGACTCAGTGTGCTCTTCTGAGACAGGCAGTTACACTGCGATTCTAAGAGCTGAGAAAACGCGTTTATTTCGGGCTGAAAAACACGTTTTGAAAACTGTGCTGTTCCTGCCCTATAACTTACATGGTGGTGACCAAAGTTGCCAAAACGTGTTTATTTCTGCTGAAAAACACGTTTTGACAATTTCAGCACACTGGGGTTAAGGGCTGACTCAGTTTGCTCTTCTGAGCCAGGCATTTACACTGTGATTCTAAGGGCTGAGAAAACGCGTTTATTTCGGGCTGAAAAACACGTTTTGAAAACTGTGCTGTTCCTGCCCTATAACTTACATGGTGGTGACCAAAGATGCCAAAACGTGTTTATTTCTGCTGTAAAACACGTTTTGACAATTTCAGCACACTGGGGTTAAGGGCTGACTCAGTGTGCTCTTCTGAGCCAGGCAGTTACACTGTGATTCTAAGGGCTGAGAAAACGCGTTTATTTCGGGCTGAAAAACACGTTTTGAAAACTGTGCTGTTCCTGCCCTATAACTTACATGGTGGTGACCAAAGTTGCCAAAACGTGTTTATTTCTGCTGAAAAACACGTTTTGACAATTTCAGCACACTGGGGTTAAGGGCTGACTCAGTTTGCTCTTCTGAGCCAGGCAGTTACACTGTGATTCTAAGGGCTGAGAAAACGCGTTTATTTCGGGCTGAAAAACACGTTTTGAAAACTGTGCTGTTCCTGCCCTATAACTTACATGGTGGTGACCAAAGTTGCCAAAACGTGTTTATTTCTGCTGAAAAACACGTTTTGACAATTTCAGCACACTGGGGTTAAGGGCTGACTCAGTTTGCTCTTCTGAGCCAGGCAGTTACACTGTGATTCTAAGGGCTGAGAAAACGCGTTTATTTCGGGCTGAAAAACACGTTTTGAAAACTGTGCTGTTTATGCCCTATAACTTACATGGTGGTGACCAAAGTTGCCAAAACGTGTTTATTTCTGCTGTAAAACACGTTTTGACAATTTCAGCACACTGGGGTTAAGGGCTGACTCAGTTTGCTCTTCTGAGCCAGGCAGTTACACTGTGATTCTAAGGGCTGAGAAAACGCGTTTATTTCGGGCTGAAAAACACGTTTTGAAAACTGTGCTGTTCCTGCCCTATAACTTACATGGTGCTGACCAAAGTTGCCAAAACGTGTTTATTTCTGCTGAAAAACACGTTTTGACAATTTCAGCACACTGGGGTTAAGGGCTGACTCAGTGTGCTCTTCTGAGACAGGCAGTTACACTGCGTTTCTAAGAGCTGAGAAAACGCGTTTATTTCGGGCTGAAAAACACGTTTTGAAAACTGTGCTGTTCCTGCCCTATAACTTACATGGTGGTGACCAAAGTTGCCAAAACGTGTTTATTTCTGCTGAAAAACACGTTTTGACAATTTCAGCACACTGGGGTTAAGGGCTGACTCAGTGTGCTCTTCTGAGACAGGCAGTTACACTGCGATTCTAAGAGCTGAGAAAACGCGTTTATTTCGGGCTGAAAAACACGTTTTGAAAACTGTGCTGTTCCTGCCCTATAACTTACATGGTGGTGACCAAAGTTGCCAAAACGTGTTTATTTCTGCTGAAAAACACGTTTTGACAATTTCAGCACACTGGGGTTAAGGGCTGATTCAGTTTGCTCTTCTGAGCCAGGCAGTTACACTGTGATTCTAAGGGCTGAGAAAACGCGTTTATTTCGGGCTGAAAAACACGTTTTGAAAACTGTGCTGTTTATGCCCTATAACTTACATGGTGGTGACCAAAGTTGCCAAAACGTGTTTATTTCTGCTGTAAAACACGTTTTGACAATTTCAGCACACTGGGGTTAAGGGCTGACTCAGTGTGCTCTTCTGAGACAGGCAGTTACAGTGTGATTCTAAGGGCTGAGAAAACGCGTTTATTTCGGGCTGAAAAACACGTTTTGAAAACTGTGCTGTTCCTGCCCTATAAGTTACATGGTGGTGACCAAAGTTGCCAAAACGTGTTTATTTCTGCTGTAAAACACGTTTTGACAATTTCAGCACACTGGGGTTAAGGGCTGACTCACTGTGCTCTTCTGAGACAGGCAGTTACACTGCGATTCTAAGAGCTGAGAAAACGCGTTTATTTCGGGCTGAAAAACACGTTTTGAAAACTGTGCTGTTCATGCCATATAACTTACATGGTGGTGACCAAAGTTGCCAAAACGTGTTTATTTCTGCTGTAAAACACGTTTTGACAATTTCAGCACACTGGGGTTAAGGGCTGACTCACTGTGCTCTTCTGAGCCAGGCAGTTACACTGCGATTCTAAGGGCTGAGAAAACGCGTTTATTTCGGGCTGAAAAACACGTTTTGAAAACTGTGCTGTTCATGCCATATAACTTACATGGTGGTGACCAAAGTTGCCAAAACGTGTTTATTTCTGCTGTAAAACACGTTTTGACAATTTCAGCACACTGGGGTTAAGGGCTGACTCACTGTGCTCTTCTGAGACAGGCAGTTACACTGCGATTCTAAGAGCTGAGAAAACGCGTTTATTTCGGGCTGAAAAACACGTTTTGAAAACTGTGCTGTTCCTGCCATATAACTTACATGGTGGTGACCAAAGTTGCCAAAACGTGTTTATTTCTGCTGAAAAACACGTTTTGACAATTTCAGCACACTGGGGTTAAGGGCTGACTCACTGTGCTCTTCTGAGACAGGCAGTTACACTGTGATTCTAAGGGCTGAGAAAACGCGTTTATTTCGGGCTGAAAAACACGTTTTGAAAACTGTGCTGTTCCTGCCCTATAAGTTACATGGTGCTGACCAAAGATGCCAAAACGTGTTTATTTCTGCTGTAAAACACGTTTTAACAATTTCAGCACACTGGGGTTAAGGGCTGACTCACTGTGCTCTTCTGAGACAGGCAGTTACACTGCGATTCTAAGAGCTGAGAAAACGCGTTTATTTCGGGCTGAAAAACACGTTTTGAAAACTGTGCTGTTCCTGCCCTATAAGTTACATGGTGCTGACCAAAGTTGCCAAAACGTGTTTATTTCTGCTGTAAAACACGTTTTGACAATTTCAGCACACTGGGGTTAAGGGCTGACTCAGTGTGCTCTTCTGAGACAGGCAGTTACACTGCGATTCTAAGAGCTGAGAAAACGCGTTTATTTCGGGCTGAAAAACACGTTTTGAAAACTGTGCTGTTCCTGCCCTATAACTTACATGGTGGTGACCAAAGTTGCCAAAACGTGTTTATTTCTGCTGAAAAACACGTTTTGACAATTTCAGCACACTGGGGTTAAGGGCTGACTCAGTGTGCTCTTCTGAGACAGGCAGTTACACTGCGATTCTAAGAGCTGAGAAAACGCGTTTATTTCGGGCTGAAAAACACGTTTTGAAAACTGTGCTGTTCCTGCCCTATAACTTACATGGTGGTGACCAAAGTTGCCAAAACGTGTTTATTTCTGCTGAAAAACACGTTTTGACAATTTCAGCACACTGGGGTTAAGGGCTGACTCAGTGTGCTCTTCTGAGACAGGCAGTTACACTGCGATTCTAAGAGCTGAGAAAACGCGTTTATTTCGGGCTGAAAAACACGTTTTGAAAACTGTGCTGTTCCTGCCCTATAACTTACATGGTGGTGACCAAAGTTGCCAAAACGTGTTTATTTCTGCTGAAAAACACGTTTTGACAATTTCAGCACACTGGGGTTAAGGGCTGACTCAGTGTGCTCTTCTGAGACAGGCAGTTACACTGCGATTCTAAGAGCTGAGAAAACGCGTTTATTTGGGGCTGAAAAACACGTTTTGAAAACTGTGCTGTTCCTGCCCTATAACTTACATGGTGGTGACCAAAGTTGCCAAAACGTGTTTATTTCTGCTGTAAAACACGTTTTGACAATTTCAGCACACTGGGGTTAAGGGCTGACTCAGTGTGCTCTTCTGAGACAGGCAGTTACACTGCGATTCTAAGAGCTGAGAAAACGCGTTTATTTCGGGCTGAAAAACACGTTTTGAAAACTGTGCTGTTCCTGCCCTATAACTTACATGGTGGTGACCAAAGTTGCCAAAACGTGTTTATTTCTGCTGAAAAACACGTTTTGACAATTTCAGCACACTGGGGTTAAGGGCTGACTCAGTTTGCTCTTCTGAGCCAGGCATTTACACTGTGATTCTAAGGGCTGAGAAAACGCGTTTATTTCGGGCTGAAAAACACGTTTTGAAAACTGTGCTGTTCCTGCCCTATAACTTACATGGTGGTGACCAAAGTTGCCAAAACGTGTTTATTTCTGCTGTAAAACACGTTTTGACAATTTCAGCACACTGGGGTTAAGGGCTGACTCAGTGTGCTCTTCTGAGCCAGGCAGTTACACTGTGATTCTAAGGGCTGAGAAAACGCGTTTATTTCGGGCTGAAAAACACGTTTTGAAAACTGTGCTGTTCCTGCCCTATATCTTACATGGTGGTGACCAAAGTTGCCAAAACGTGTTTATTTCTGCTGAAAAACACGTTTTGACAATTTCAGCACACTGGGGTTAAGGGCTGACTCAGTTTGCTCTTCTGAGCCAGGCAGTTACACTGTGATTCTAAGGGCTGAGAAAACGCGTTTATTTCGGGCTGAAAAACACGTTTTGAAAACTGTGCTGTTCCTGCCCTATAACTTACATGGTGGTGACCAAAGTTGCCAAAACGTGTTTATTTCTGCTGAAAAACACGTTTTGACAATTTCAGCACACTGGGGTTAAGGGCTGACTCAGTTTGCTCTTCTGAGCCAGGCAGTTACACTGTGATTCTAAGGGCTGAGAAAACGCGTTTATTTCGGGCTGAAAAACACGTTTTGAAAACTGTGCTGTTCCTGCCCTATAACTTACATGGTGGTGACCAAAGTTGCCAAAACGTGTTTATTTCTGCTGAAAAACACGTTTTGACAATTTCAGCACACTGGGGTTAAGGGCTGACTCAGTTTGCTCTTCTGAGCCAGGCAGTTACACTGTGATTCTAAGGGCTGAGAAAACGCGTTTATTTCGGGCTGAAAAACACGTTTTGAAAACTGTGCTGTTTATGCCCTATAACTTACATGGTGGTGACCAAAGTTGCCAAAACGTGTTTATTTCTGCTGTAAAACACGTTTTGACAATTTCAGCACACTGGGGTTAAGGGCTGACTCAGTGTGCTCTTCTGAGACAGGCAGTTACACTGCGATTCTAAGAGCTGAGAAAACGCGTTTATTTCGGGCTGAAAAACACGTTTTGAAAACTGTGCTGTTCCTGCCCTATAACTTACATGGTGGTGACCAAAGTTGCCAAAACGTGTTTATTTCTGCTGAAAAACACGTTTTGACAATTTCAGCACACTGGGGTTAAGGGCTGACTCAGTGTGCTCTTCTGAGACAGGCAGTTACACTGCGATTCTAAGAGCTGAGAAAACGCGTTTATTTCGGGCTGAAAAACACGTTTTGAAAACTGTGCTGTTCCTGCCCTATAACTTACATGGTGGTGACCAAAGTTGCCAAAACGTGTTTATTTCTGCTGAAAAACACGTTTTGACAATTTCAGCACACTGGGGTTAAGGGCTGACTCAGTGTGCTCTTCTGAGCCAGGCAGTTACACTGTGATTCTAAGGGCTGAGAAAACGCGTTTATTTCGGGCTGAAAAACACGTTTTGAAAACTGTGCTGTTCCTGCCCTATAAGTTACATGGTGCTGACCAAAGTTGCCAAAACGTGTTTATTTCTGCTGTAAAACACGTTTTGACAATTTCAGCACACTGGGGTTAAGGGCTGACTCAGTGTGCTCTTCTGAGACAGGCAGTTACACTGTGATTCTAAGGGCTGAGAAAACGCGTTTATTTCGGGCTGAAAAACACGTTTTGAAAACTGTGCTGTTCCTGCCCTATAAGTTACATGGTGGTGACCAAAGTTGCCAAAACGTGTTTATTTCTGCTGTAAAACACGTTTTGACAATTTCAGCACACTGGGGTTAAGGGCTGACTCACTGTGCTCTTCTGAGACAGGCAGTTACACTGCGATTCTAAGAGCTGAGAAAACGCGTTTATTTCGGGCTGAAAAACACGTTTTGAAAACTGTGCTGTTCCTGCCCTATAACTTACATGGTGGTGACCAAAGTTGCCAAAACGTGTTTATTTCTGCTGTAAAACACGTTTTGACAATTTCAGCACACTGGGGTTAAGGGCTGACTCAGTGTGCTCTTCTGAGACAGGCAGTTACACTGCGATTCTAAGAGCTGAGAAAACGCGTTTATTTCGGGCTGAAAAACACGTTTTGAAAACTGTGCTGTTCCTGCCATATAACTTACCTGGTGGTGACCAAAGTTGCCAAAACGTGTTTATTTCTGCTGAAAAACACGTTTTGACAATTTCAGCACACTGGGGTTAAGGGCTGACTCACTGTGCTCTTCTGAGACAGGCAGTTACACTGTGATTCTAAGGGCAGAGAAAACGCGTTTATTTCGTGCTGAAAAACACGTTTTGAAAACTGTGCTGTTCCTGCCATATAACTTACCTGGTGGTGACCAAAGTTGCCAAAACGTGTTTATTTCTGCTGAAAAACACGTTTTGACAATTTCAGCACACTGGGGTTAAGGGCTGACTCACTGTGCTCTTCTGAGACAGGCAGTTACACTGTGATTCTAAGGGCTGAGAAAACGCGTTTATTTCGGGCTGAAAAACACGTTTTGAAAACTGTGCTGTTCCTGCCATATAACTTACATGGTGGTGACCAAAGTTGCCAAAACGTGTTTATTTCTGCTGAAAAACACGTTTTGACAATTTCAGCACACTGGGGTTAAGGGCTGACTCAGTGTGCTCTTCTGAGCCAGGCAGTTACACTGTGATTCTAAGGGCTGAGAAAACGCGTTTATTTCGGGCTGAAAAACACGTTTTGAAAACTGTGCTGTTCCTGCCCTATAAGTTACATGGTGCTGACCAAAGTTGCCAAAACGTGTTTATTTCTGCTGTAAAACACGTTTTGACAATTTCAGCACACTGGGGTTAAGGGCTGACTCAGTGTGCTCTTCTGAGACAGGCAGTTACACTGCGATTCTAAGAGCTGAGAAAACGCGTTTATTTCGGGCTGAAAAACACGTTTTGAAAACTGTGCTGTTCCTGCCATATAACTTACATGGTGGTGACCAAAGTTGCCAAAACGTGTTTATTTCTGCTGAAAAACACGTTTTGACAATTTCAGCACACTGGGGTTAAGGGCTGACTCAGTTTGCTCTTCTGAGCCAGGCATTTACACTGTGATTCTAAGGGCTGAGAAAACGCGTTTATTTCGGGCTGAAAAACACGTTTTGAAAACTGTGCTGTTCCTGCCCTATAACTTACATGGTGGTGACCAAAGTTGCCAAAACGTGTTTATTTCTGCTGTAAAACACGTTTAGACAATTTCAGCACACTGGGCTTAAGGGCTGACTCAGTGTGCTCTTCTGAGCCAGGCAGTTACACTGTGATTCTAAGGGCTGAGAAAACGCGTTTATTTCGGGCTGAAAAACACGTTTTGAAAACTGTGCTGTTCCTGCCCTATAACTTACATGGTGGTGACCAAAGTTGCCAAAACGTGTTTATTTCTGCTGTAAAACACGTTTAGACAATTTCAGCACACTGGGGTTAAGGGCTGACTCAGTGTGCTCTTCTGAGCCAGGCAGTTACACTGTGATTCTAAGGGCTGAGAAAACGCGTTTATTTCGGACTGAAAAACACGTTTTGAAAACTGTGCTGTTCCTGCCCTATAACTTACATGGTGGTGACCAAAGTTGCCAAAACGTGTTTATTTCTGCTGAAAAACACGTTTTGACAATTTCAGCACACTGGGGTTAAGGGCTGACTCAGTTTGCTCTTCTGAGCCAGGCAGTTACACTGTGATTCTAAGGGCTGAGAAAACGCGTTTATTTCGGGCTGAAAAACACGTTTTGAAAACTGTGCTGTTCCTGCCCTATAACTTACATGGTGGTGACCAAAGTTGCCAAAACGTGTTTATTTCTGCTGTAAAACAGGTTTTGACAATTTCAGCACACTGGGGTTAAGGGCTGACTCAGTGTGCTCTTCTGAGACAGGCAGTTACACTGTGATTCTAAGGGCTGAGAAAACGCGTTTATTTCGGGCTGAAAAACACGTTTTGAAAACTGCGCTGTTCCTGCCCTATAAGTTACATGGTGGTGACCAAAGTTGCCAAAACGTGTTTATTTCTGCTGTAAAACACGTTTTGACAATTTCAGCACACTGGGGTTAAGGGCTGACTCACTGTGCTCTTCTGAGACAGGCAGTTACACTGCGATTCTAAGAGCTGAGAAAACGCGTTTATTTCGGGCTGAAAAACACGTTTTGAAAACTGTGCTGTTCCTGCCATATAACTTACATGGTGGTGACCAAAGTTGCCAAAACGTGTTTATTTCTGCTGAAAAACACGTTTTGACAATTTCAGCACACTGGGGTTAAGGGCTGACTCACTGTGCTCTTCTGAGACAGGCAGTTACACTGTGATTCTAAGGGCTGAGAAAACGCGTTTATTTCGGGCTGAAAAACACGTTTTGAAAACTGTGCTGTTCCTGCCCTATAAGTTACATGGTGCTGACCAAAGTTGCCAAAACGTGTTTATTTCTGCTGTAAAACACGTTTTGACAATTTCAGCACACTGGGGTTAAGGGCTGACTCAGTGTGCTCTTCTGAGACAGGCAGTTACACTGCGATTCTAAGAGCTGAGAAAACGCGTTTATTTCGGGCTGAAAAACACGTTTTGAAAACTGTGCTGTTCCTGCCCTATAAGTTACATGGTGCTGACCAAAGTTGCCAAAACGTGTTTATTTCTGCTGTAAAACACGTTTTGACAATTTCAGCACACTGGGGTTAAGGGCTGACTCAGTGTGCTCTTCTGAGACAGGCAGTTACACTGCGATTCTAAGAGCTGAGAAAACGCGTTTATTTCGGGCTGAAAAACACGTTTTGAAAACTGTGCTGTTCCTGCCCTATAACTTACATGGTGGTGACCAAAGTTGCCAAAACGTGTTTATTTCTGCTGAAAAACACGTTTTGACAATTTCAGCACACTGGGGTTAAGGGCTGACTCAGTGTGCTCTTCTGAGACAGGCAGTTACACTGCGATTCTAAGAGCTGAGAAAACGCGTTTATTTCGGGCTGAAAAACACGTTTTGAAAACTGTGCTGTTCCTGCCCTATAACTTACATGGTGGTGACCAAAGTTGCCAAAACGTGTTTATTTCTGCTGAAAAACACGTTTTGACAATTTCAGCACACTGGGGTTAAGGGCTGACTCAGTGTGCTCTTCTGAGACAGGCAGTTACACTGCGATTCTAAGAGCTGAGAAAACGCGTTTATTTCGGGCTGAAAAACACGTTTTGAAAACTGTGCTGTTCCTGCCATATAACTTACATGGTGGTGACCAAAGTTGCCAAAACGTGTTTATTTCTGCTGAAAAACACGTTTTGACAATTTCAGCACACTGGGGTTAAGGGCTGACTCAGTGTGCTCTTCTGAGACAGGCAGTTACACTGCGATTCTAAGAGCTGAGAAAACGCGTTTATTTCGGGCTGAAAAACACGTTTTGAAAACTGTGCTGTTCCTGCCCTATAACTTACATGGTGGTGACCAAAGTTGCCAAAACGTGTTTATTTCTGCTGTAAAACACGTTTTGACAATTTCAGCACACTGGGGTTAAGGGCTGACTCAGTGTGCTCTTCTGAGACAGGCAGTTACACTGCGATTCTAAGAGCTGAGAAAACGCGTTTATTTCGGGCTGAAAAACACGTTTTGAAAACTGTGCTGTTCCTGCCCTATAACTTACATGGTGGTGACCAAAGTTGCCAAAACGTGTTTATTTCTGCTGAAAAACACGTTTTGACAATTTCAGCACACTGGGGTTAAGGGCTGACTCAGTTTGCTCTTCTGAGCCAGGCATTTACACTGTGATTCTAAGGGCTGAGAAAACGCGTTTATTTCGGGCTGAAAAACACGTTTTGAAAACTGTGCTGTTCCTGCCCTATAACTTACATGGTGGTGACCAAAGTTGCCAAAACGTGTTTATTTCTGCTGTAAAACACGTTTTGACAATTTCAGCACACTGGGGTTAAGGGCTGACTCAGTGTGCTCTTCTGAGCCAGGCAGTTACACTGTGATTCTAAGGGCTGAGAAAACGCGTTTATTTCGGGCTGAAAAACACGTTTTGAAAACTGTGCTGTTCCTGCCCTATAACTTACATGGTGGTGACCAAAGTTGCCAAAACGTGTTTATTTCTGCTGAAAAACACGTTTTGACAATTTCAGCACACTGGGGTTAAGGGCTGACTCAGTTTGCTCTTCTGAGCCAGGCAGTTACACTGTGATTCTAAGGGCTGAGAAAACGCATTTATTTCGGGCTGAAAAACACGTTTTGAAAACTGTGCTGTTCCTGCCCTATAACTTACATGGTGGTGACCAAAGTTGCCAAAACGTGTTTATTTCTGCTGAAAAACACGTTTTGACAATTTCAGCACACTGGGGTTAAGGGCTGACTCAGTTTGCTCTTCTGAGCCAGGCAGTTACACTGTGATTCTAAGGGCTGAGAAAACGCGTTTATTTCGGGCTGAAAAACACGTTTTGAAAACTGTGCTGTTCCTGCCCTATAACTTACATGGTGGTGACCAAAGTTGCCAAAACGTGTTTATTTCTGCTGAAAAACACGTTTTGACAATTTCAGCACACTGGGGTTAAGGGCTGACTCAGTGTGCTCTTCTGAGACAGGCAGTTACACTGCGATTCTAAGAGCTGAGAAAACGCGTTTATTTCGGGCTGAAAAACACGTTTTGAAAACTGTGCTGTTCCTGCCCTATAACTTACATGGTGGTGACCAAAGTTGCCAAAACGTGTTTATTTCTGCTGAAAAACACGTTTTGACAATTTCAGCACACTGGGGTTAAGGGCTGACTCAGTTTGCTCTTCTGAGCCAGGCAGTTACACTTTGATTCTAAGGGCTGAGAAAACGCGTTTATTTCGGGCTGAAAAACACGTTTTGAAAACTGTGCTGTTTATGCCCTATAACTTACATGGTGGTGACCAAAGTTGCCAAAACGTGTTTATTTCTGCTGTAAAACACGTTTTGACAATTTCAGCACACTGGGGTTAAGGGCTGACTCAGTGTGCTCTTCTGAGACAGGCAGTTACACTGCGATTCTAAGAGCTGAGAAAACGCGTTTATTTCGGGCTGAAAAACACGTTTTGAAAACTGTGCTGTTCCTGCCCTATAACTTACATGGTGGTGACCAAAGTTGCCAAAACGTGTTTATTTCTGCTGAAAAACACGTTTTGACAATTTCAGCACACTGGGGTTAAGGGCTGACTCAGTGTGCTCTTCTGAGACAGGCAGTTACACTGCGATTCTAAGAGCTGAGAAAACGCGTTTATTTCGGGCTGAAAAACACGTTTTGAAAACTGTGCTGTTCCTGCCCTATAACTTACATGGTGGTGACCAAAGTTGCCAAAACGTGTTTATTTCTGCTGAAAAACACGTTTTGACAATTTCAGCACACTGGGGTTAAGGGCTGACTCAGTGTGCTCTTCTGAGACAGGCAGTTACACTGCGATTCTAAGAGCTGAGAAAACGCGTTTATTTCGGGCTGAAAAACACGTTTTGAAAACTGTGCTGTTCCTGCCCTATAACTTACATGGTGGTGACCAAAGTTGCCAAAACGTGTTTATTTCTGCTGAAAAACACGTTTTGACAATTTCAGCACACTGGGGTTAAGGGCTGACTCAGTGTGCTCTTCTGAGACAGGCAGTTACACTGCGATTCTAAGAGCTGAGAAAACGCGTTTATTTCGGGCTGAAAAACACGTTTTGAAAACTGTGCTGTTCATGCCCTATAACTTACATGGTGGTGACCAAAGTTGCCAAAACGTGTTTATTTCTGCTGAAAAACACGTTTTGACAATTTCAGCACACTGGGGTTAAGGGCTGACTCAGTGTGCTCTTCTGAGACAGGCAGTTACACTGCGATTCTAAGAGCTGAGAAAACGCGTTTATTTCGGACTGAAAAACACGTTTTGAAAACTGTGCTGTTCCTGCCCTATAACTTACATGGTGGTGACCAAAGTTGCCAAAACGTGTTTATTTCTGCTGTAAAACACGTTTTGACAATTTCAGCACACTGGGGTTAAGGGCTGACTCAGTGTGCTCTTCTGAGCCAGGCATTTACACTGTGATTCTAAGGGCTGAGAAAACGCGTTTATTTCGGGCTGAAAAACACGTTTTGAAAACTGTGCTGTTCCTGCCCTATAACTTACATGGTGGTGACCAAAGTTGCCAAAACGTGTTTATTTCTGCTGTAAAACACGTTTTGACAATTTCAGCACACTGGGGTTAAGGGCTGACTCAGTGTGCTCTTCTGAGCCAGGCAGTTACACTGTGATTCTAAGGGCTGAGAAAACGCGTTTATTTCGGCTGAAAAACACGTTTTAAAAACTGTGCTGTTCCTGCTCTATAACTTACATGGTGGTGACCAAAGTTGCCAAAACGTGTTTATTTCTGCTGAAAAACACGTTTTGACAATTTCAGCACACTGGGGTTAAGGGCTGACTCAGTTTGCTCTTCTGAGCCAGGCAGTTACACTGTGATTCTAAGGGCTGAGAAAACGCGTTTATTTCGGGCTGAAAAACACGTTTTGAAAACTGTGCTGTTCCTGCCCTATAACTTACATGGTGGTGACCAAAGTTGCCAAAACGTGTTTATTTCTGCTGAAAAACACGTTTTGACAATTTCAGCACACTGGGGTTAAGGGCTGACTCAGTTTGCTCTTCTGAGCCAGGCAGTTACACTGTGATTCTAAGGGCTGAGAAAACGCGTTTATTTCGGGCTGAAAAACACGTTTTGAAAACTGTGCTGTTCCTGCCCTATAACTTACATGGTGGTGACCAAAGTTGCCAAAACGTGTTTATTTCTGCTGAAAAACACGTTTTGACAATTTCAGCACACTGGGGTTAAGGGCTGACTCAGTGTGCTCTTCTGAGACAGGCAGTTACACTGCGATTCTAAGAGCTGAGAAAACGCGTTTATTTCGGGCTGAAAAACACGTTTTGAAAACTGTGCTGTTCCTGCCCTATAACTTACATGGTGGTGACCAAAGTTGCCAAAACGTGTTTATTTCTGCTGAAAAACACGTTTTGACAATTTCAGCACACTGGGGTTAAGGGCTGACTCAGTTTGCTCTTCTGAGCCAGGCAGTTACACTGTGATTCTAAGGGCTGAGAAAACGCGTTTATTTCGGGCTGAAAAACACGTTTTGAAAACTGTGCTGTTTATGCCCTATAACTTACATGGTGGTGACCAAAGTTGCCAAAACGTGTTTATTTCTGCTGTAAAACACGTTTTGACAATTTCAGCACACTGGGGTTAAGGGCTGACTCAGTGTGCTCTTCTGAGACAGGCAGTTACACTGCGATTCTAAGAGCTGAGAAAACGCGTTTATTTCGGGCTGAAAAACACGTTTTGAAAACTGTGCTGTTCCTGCCCTATAACTTACATGGTGGTGACCAAAGTTGCCAAAACGTGTTTATTTCTGCTGAAAAACACGTTTTGACAATTTCAGCACACTGGGGTTAAGGGCTGACTCAGTGTGCTCTTCTGAGACAGGCAGTTACACTGCGATTCTAAGAGCTGAGAAAACGCGTTTATTTCGGGCTGAAAAACACGTTTTGAAAACTGTGCTGTTCCTGCCCTATAACTTACATGGTGGTGACCAAAGTTGCCAAAACGTGTTTATTTCTGCTGAAAAACACGTTTTGACAATTTCAGCACACTGGGGTTAAGGGCTGACTCAGTGTGCTCTTCTGAGACAGGCAGTTACACTGCGATTCTAAGAGCTGAGAAAACGCGTTTATTTCGGGCTGAAAAACACGTTTTGAAAACTGTGCTGTTCCTGCCCTATAACTTACATGGTGGTGACCAAAGTTGCCAAAACGTGTTTATTTCTGCTGAAAAACACGTTTTGACAATTTCAGCACACTGGGGTTAAGGGCTGACTCAGTGTGCTCTTCTGAGACAGGCAGTTACACTGCGATTCTAAGAGCTGAGAAAACGCGTTTATTTCGGGCTGAAAAACACGTTTTGAAAACTGTGCTGTTCCAGCCCTATAACTTACATGGTGGTGACCAAAGTTGCCAAAACGTGTTTATTTCTGCTGTAAAACACGTTTTGACAATTTCAGCACACTGGGGTTAAGGGCTGACTCAGTGTGCTCTTCTGAGCCAGGCAGTTACACTGTGATTCTAAGGGCTGAGAAAACGCGTTTATTTCGGGCTGAAAAACACGTTTTGAAAACTGTGCTGTTCCTGCCCTATAACTTACATGGTGCTGACCAAAGTTGCCAAAACGTGTTTATTTCTGCTGAAAAACACGTTTTGACAATTTCAGCACACTGGGGTTAAGGGCTGACTCAGTGTGCTCTTCTGAGACAGGCAGTTACACTGCGATTCTAAGAGCTGAGAAAACGCGTTTATTTCGGGCTAAAAAACACGTTTTGAAAACTGTGCTGTTCCTGCCCTATAACTTACATGGTGGTGACCAAAGTTGCCAAAACGTGTTTATTTCTGCTGAAAAACACGTTTTGACAATTTCAGCACACTGGGGTTAAGGGCTGACTCAGTTTGCTCTTCTGAGCCAGGCAGTTACACTGTGATTCTAAGGGCTGAGAAAACGCGTTTATTTCGGGCTGAAAAACACGTTTTGAAAACTGTGCTGTTTATGCCCTATAACTTACATGGTGGTGACCAAAGTTGCCAAAACGTGTTTATTTCTGCTGTAAAACACGTTTTGACAATTTCAACACACTGGGGTTAAGGGCTGACTCAGTGTGCTCTTCTGAGACAGGCAGTTACACTGCGATTCTAAGAGCTGAGAAAACGCGTTTATTTCGGGCTGAAAAACACGTTTTGAAAACTGTGCTGTTCCTGCCCTATAACTTACATGGTGGTGACCAAAGTTGCCAAAACGTGTTTATTTCTGCTGAAAAACACGTTTTGACAATTTCAGCACACTGGGGTTAAGGGCTGACTCAGTGTGCTCTTCTGAGACAGGCAGTTACACTGCGATTCTAAGAGCTGAGAAAACGCGTTTATTTCGGGCTGAAAAACACGTTTTGAAAACTGTGCTGTTCCTGCCCTATAACTTACATGGTGGTGACCAAAGTTGCCAAAACGTGTTTATTTCTGCTGAAAAACACGTTTTGACAATTTCAGCACACTGGGGTTAAGGGCTGACTCAGTGTGCTCTTCTGAGACAGGCAGTTACACTGCGATTCTAAGAGCTGAGAAAACGCGTTTATTTCGGGCTGAAAAACACGTTTTGAAAACTGTGCTGTTCCTGCCCTATAACTTACATGGTGGTGACCAAAGTTGCCAAAACGTGTTTATTTCTGCTGAAAAACACGTTTTGACAATTTCAGCACACTGGGGTTAAGGGCTGACTCAGTGTGCTCTTCTGAGACAGGCAGTTACACTGCGATTCTAAGAGCTGAGAAAACGCGTTTATTTCGGGCTGAAAAACACGTTTTGAAAACTGTGCTGTTCCTGCCCTATAACTTACATGGTGGTGACCAAAGTTGCCAAAACGTGTTTATTTCTGCTGAAAAACACGTTTTGACAATTTCAGCACACTGGGGTTAAGGGCTGACTCAGTGTGCTCTTCTGAGACAGGCAGTTACACTGCGATTCTAAGAGCTGAGAAAACGCGTTTATTTCGGGCTGAAAAACACGTTTTGAAAACTGTGCTGTTCCTGCCCTATAACTTACATGGTGGTGACCAAAGTTGCCAAAACGTGTTTATTTCTGCTGTAAAACACGTTTTGACAATTTCAGCACACTGGGGTTAAGGGCTGACTCAGTGTGCTCTTCTGAGACAGGCAGTTACACTGCGATTCTAAGAGCTGAGAAAACGCGTTTATTTCGGGCTGAAAAACACGTTTTGAAAACTGTGCTGTTCCTGCCCTATAACTTACATGGTGGTGACCAAAGTTGCCAAAACGTGTTTATTTCTGCTGAAAAACACGTTTTGACAATTTCAGCACACTGGGGTTAAGGGCTGACTCAGTTTGCTCTTCTGAGCCAGGCAGTTACACTGTGATTCTAAGGGCTGAGAAAACGCGTTTATTTCGGGCTGAAAAACACGTTTTGAAAACTGTGCTGTTCCTGCCCTATAACTTACATGGTGGTGACCAAAGTTGCCAAAACGTGTTTATTTCTGCTGAAAAACACGTTTTGACAATTTCAGCACACTGGGGTTAAGGGCTGACTCAGTTTGCTCTTCTGAGCCAGGCAGTTACACTGTGATTCTAAGGGCTGAGAAAACGCGTTTATTTCGGGCTGAAAAACACGTTTTGAAAACTGTGCTGTTCCTGCCCTATAACTTACATGGTGGTGACCAAAGTTGCCAAAACGTGTTTATTTCTGCTGAAAAACACGTTTTGACAATTTCAGCACACTGGGGTTAAGGGCTGACTCAGTTTGCTCTTCTGAGCCAGGCAGTTACACTGTGATTCTAAGGGCTGAGAAAACGCGTTTATTTCGGGCTGAAAAACACGTTTTGAAAACTGTGCTGTTCCTGCCCTATAACTTACATGGTGGTGACCAAAGTTGCCAAAACGTGTTTATTTCTGCTGAAAAACACGTTTTGACAATTTCAGCACACTGGGGTTAAGGGCTGACTCAGTGTGCTCTTCTGAGACAGGCAGTTACACTGCGATTCTAAGAGCTGAGAAAACGCGTTTATTTCGGGCTGAAAAACACGTTTTGAAAACTGTGCTGTTCCTGCCCTATAAGTTACATGGTGCTGACCAAAGTTGCCAAAACGTGTTTATTTCTGCTGTAAAACACGTTTTGACAATTTCAGCACACTGGGGTTAAGGGCTGACTCAGTGTGCTCTTCTGAGACAGGCAGTTACACTGTGATTCTAAGGGCTGAGAAAACGCGTTTATTTCGGGCTGAAAAACACGTTTTGAAAACTGTGCTGTTCCTGCCCTATAAGTTACATGGTGGTGACCAAAGTTGCCAAAACGTGTTTATTTCTGCTGTAAAACACGTTTTGACAATTTCAGCACACTGGGGTTAAGGGCTGACTCACTGTGCTCTTCTGAGACAGGCAGTTACACTGCGATTCTAAGAGCTGAGAAAACGCGTTTATTTCGGGCTGAAAAACACGTTTTGAAAACTGTGCTGTTCCTGCCCTATAACTTACATGGTGGTGACCAAAGTTGCCAAAACGTGTTTATTTCTGCTGTAAAACACGTTTTGACAATTTCAGCACACTGGGGTTAAGGGCTGACTCAGTGTGCTCTTCTGAGACAGGCAGTTACACTGTGATTCTAAGGGCTGAGAAAACGCGTTTATTTCGGGCTGAAAAACACGTTTTGAAAACTGTGCTGTTCCTGCCCTATAAGTTACATGGTGGTGACCAAAGTTGCCAAAACGTGTTTATTTCTGCTGAAAAACACGTTTTGACAATTTCAGCACACTGGGGTTAAGGGCTGACTCACTGTGCTCTTCTGAGACAGGCAGTTACACTGTGATTCTAAGGGCATAGAAAACGCGTTTATTTCGTGCTGAAAAACACGTTTTGAAAACTGTGCTGTTCCTGCCATATAACTTACCTGGTGGTGACCAAAGTTGCCAAAACGTGTTTATTTCTGCTGAAAAACACGTTTTGACAATTTCAGCACACTGGGGTTAAGGGCTGACTCACTGTGCTCTTCTGAGACAGGCAGTTACACTGTGATTCTAAGGGCTGAGAAAACGCGTTTATTTCGGGCTGAAAAACACGTTTTGAAAACTGTGCTGTTCCTGCCATATAACTTACATGGTGGTGACCAAAGTTGCCAAAACGTGTTTATTTCTGCTGAAAAACACGTTTTGACAATTTCAGCACACTGGGGTTAAGGGCTGACTCAGTGTGCTCTTCTGAGCCAGGCAGTTACACTGTGATTCTAAGGGCTGAGAAAACGCGTTTATTTCGGGCTGAAAAACACGTTTTGAAAACTGTGCTGTTCCTGCCCTATAAGTTACATGGTGCTGACCAAAGTTGCCAAAACGTGTTTATTTCTGCTGTAAAACACGTTTTGACAATTTCAGCACACTGGGGTTAAGGGCTGACTCAGTGTGCTCTTCTGAGACAGGCAGTTACACTGTGATTCTAAGAGCTGAGAAAACGCGTTTATTTCGGGCTGAAAAACACGTTTTGAAAACTGTGCTGTTCCTGCCATATAACTTACATGGTGGTGACCAAAGTTGCCAAAACGTGTTTATTTCTGCTGAAAAACACGTTTTGACAATTTCAGCACACTGGGGTTAAGGGCTGACTCAGTTTGCTCTTCTGAGCCAGGCATTTACACTGTGATTCTAAGGGCTGAGAAAACGCGTTTATTTCGGACTGAAAAACACGTTTTGAAAACTGTGCTGTTCCTGCCCTATAACTTACATGGTGGTGACCAAAGTTGCCAAAACGTGTTTATTTCTGCTGTAAAACACGTTTAGACAATTTCAGCACACTGGGGTTAAGGGCTGACTCAGTGTGCTCTTCTGAGCCAGGCAGTTACACTGTGATTCTAAGGGCTGAGAAAACGCGTTTATTTCGGGCTGAAAAACACGTTTTGAAAACTGTGCTGTTCCTGCCCTATAACTTACATGGTGGTGACCAAAGTTGCCAAAACGTGTTTATTTCTGCTGAAAAACACGTTTTGACAATTTCAGCACACTGGGGTTAAGGGCTGACTCAGTTTGCTCTTCTGAGCCAGGCAGTTACACTGTGATTCTAAGGGCTGAGAAAACGCGTTTATTTCGGGCTGAAAAACACGTTTTGAAAACTGTGCTGTTCCTGCCCTATAACTTACATGGTGGTGACCAAAGTTGCCAAAACGTGTTTATTTCTGCTGTAAAACACGTTTTGACAATTTCAGCACACTGGGGTTAAGGGCTGACTCAGTGTGCTCTTCTGAGACAGGCAGTTACACTGTGATTCTAAGGGCTGAGAAAACGCGTTTATTTCGGGCTGAAAAACACGTTTTGAAAACTGTGCTGTTCCTGCCCTATAAGTTACATGGTGGTGACCAAAGTTGCCAAAACGTGTTTATTTCTGCTGTAAAACACGTTTTGACAATTTCAGCACACTGGGGTTAAGGGCTGACTCACTGTGCTCTTCTGAGCCAGGCAGTTACACTGCGATTCTAAGAGCTGAGAAAACGCGTTTATTTCGGGCTGAAAAACACGTTTTGAAAACTGTGCTGTTCATGCCATATAACTTACATGGTGGTGACCAAAGTTGCCAAAACGTGTTTATTTCTGCTGTAAAACACGTTTTGACAATTTCAGCACACTGGGGTTAAGGGCTGACTCACTGTGCTCTTCTGAGACAGGCAGTTACACTGCGATTCTAAGAGCTGAGAAAACGCGTTTATTTCGGGCTGAAAAACACGTTTTGAAAACTGTGCTGTTCCTGCCATATAACTTACATGGTGGTGACCAAAGTTGCCAAAACGTGTTTATTTCTGCTGTAAAACACGTTTTGACAATTTCAGCACACTGGGGTTAAGGGCTGACTCACTGTGCTCTTCTGAGACAGGCAGTTACACTGCGATTCTAAGAGCTGAGAAAACGCGTTTATTTCGGGCTGAAAAACACGTTTTGAAAACTGTGCTGTTCCTGCCATATAACTTACATGGTGGTGACCAAAGTTGCCAAAACGTGTTTATTTCTGCTGAAAAACACGTTTTGACAATTTCAGCACACTGGGGTTAAGGGCTGACTCACTGTGCTCTTCTGAGACAGGCAGTTACACTGTGATTCTAAGGGCTGAGAAAACGCGTTTATTTCGGGCTGAAAAACACGTTTTGAAAACTGTGCTGTTCCTGCCCTATAAGTTACATGGTGCTGACCAAAGTTGCCAAAACGTGTTTATTTCTGCTGTAAAACACGTTTTGACAATTTCAGCACACTGGGGTTAAGGGCTGACTCAGTGTGCTCTTCTGAGACAGGCAGTTACACTGCGATTCTAAGAGCTGAGAAAACGCGTTTATTTCGGGCTGAAAAACACGTTTTGAAAACTGTGCTGTTCCTGCCCTATAAGTTACATGGTGCTGACCAAAGTTGCCAAAACGTGTTTATTTCTGCTGTAAAACACGTTTTGACAATTTCAGCACACTGGGGTTAAGGGCTGACTCAGTGTGCTCTTCTGAGACAGGCAGTTACACTGCGATTCTAAGAGCTGAGAAAACGCGTTTATTTCGGGCTGAAAAACACGTTTTGAAAACTGTGCTGTTCCTGCCCTATAACTTACATGGTGGTGACCAAAGTTGCCAAAACGTGTTTATTTCTGCTGAAAAACACGTTTTGACAATTTCAGCACACTGGGGTTAAGGGCTGACTCAGTGTGCTCTTCTGAGACAGGCAGTTACACTGCGATTCTAAGAGCTGAGAAAACGCGTTTATTTCGGGCTGAAAAACACGTTTTGAAAACTGTGCTGTTCCTGCCCTATAACTTACATGGTGGTGACCAAAGTTGCCAAAACGTGTTTATTTCTGCTGTAAAACACGTTTTGACAATTTCAGCACACTGGGGTTAAGGGCTGACTCAGTGTGCTCTTCTGAGACAGGCAGTTACACTGCGATTCTAAGAGCTGAGAAAACGCGTTTATTTCCGGCTGAAAAACACGTTTTGAAAACTGTGCTGTTCCTGCCCTATAACTTACATGGTGGTGACCAAAGTTGCCAAAACGTGTTTATTTCTGCTGAAAAACACGTTTTGACAATTTCAGCACACTGGGGTTAAGGGCTGACTCAGTTTGCTCTTCTGAGCCAGGCATTTACACTGTGATTCTAAGGGCTGAGAAAACGCGTTTATTTCGGGCTGAAAAACACGTTTTGAAAACTGTGCTGTTCCTGCCCTATAACTTACATGGTGGTGACCAAAGTTGCCAAAACGTGTTTATTTCTGCTGTAAAACACGTTTTGACAATTTCAGCACACTGGGGTTAAGGGCTGACTCAGTGTGCTCTTCTGAGCCAGGCAGTTACACTGTGATTCTAAGGGCTGAGAAAACGCGTTTATTTCGGGCTGAAAAACACGTTTTGAAAACTGTGCTGTTCCTGCCCTATAACTTACATGGTGGTGACCAAAGTTGCCAAAACGTGTTTATTTCTGCTGAAAAACACGTTTTGACAATTTCAGCACACTGGGGTTAAGGGCTGACTCAGTTTGCTCTTCTGAGCCAGGCAGTTACACTGTGATTCTAAGGGCTGAGAAAACGCGTTTATTTCGGGCTGAAAAACACGTTTTGAAAACTGTGCTGTTCCTGCCCTATAACTTACATGGTGGTGACCAAAGTTGCCAAAACGTGTTTATTTCTGCTGAAAAACACGTTTTGACAATTTCAGCACACTGGGGTTAAGGGCTGACTCAGTTTGCTCTTCTGAGCCAGGCAGTTACACTGTGATTCTAAGGGCTGAGAAAACGCGTTTATTTCGGGCTGAAAAACACGTTTTGAAAACTGTGCTGTTCCTGCCCTATAACTTACATGGTGGTGACCAAAGTTGCCAAAACGTGTTTATTTCTGCTGAAAAACACGTTTTGACAATTTCAGCACACTGGGGTTAAGGGCTGACTCAGTTTGCTCTTCTGAGCCAGGCAGTTACAGTGTGATTCTAAGGGCTGAGAAAACGCGTTTATTTCGGGCTGAAAAACACGTTTTGAAAACTGTGCTGTTCCTGCCATATAACTTACCTGGTGGTGACCAAAGTTGCCAAAACGTGTTTATTTCTGCTGAAAAACACGTTTTGACAATTTCAGCACACTGGGGTTAAGGGCTGACTCACTGTGCTCTTCTGAGACAGGCAGTTACACTGTGATTCTAAGGGCTGAGAAAACGCGTTTATTTCGGGCTGAAAAACACGTTTTGAAAACTGTGCTGTTCCTGCCATATAACTTCCATGGTGGTGACCAAAGTTGCCAAAACGTGTTTATTTCTGCTGAAAAACACGTTTTGACAATTTCAGCACACTGGGGTTAAGGGCTGACTCAGTGTGCTCTTCTGAGCCAGGCAGTTACACTGTGATTCTAAGGGCTGAGAAAACGCGTTTATTTCGGGCTGAAAAACACGTTTTGAAAACTGTGCTGTTCCTGCCCTATAAGTTACATGGTGCTGACCAAAGTTGCCAAAACGTGTTTATTTCTGCTGTAAAACACGTTTTGACAATTTCAGCACACTGGGGTTAAGGGCTGACTCAGTGTGCTCTTCTGAGACAGGCAGTTACACTGCGATTCTAAGAGCTGAGAAAACGCGTTTATTTCGGGCTGAAAAACACGTTTTGAAAACTGTGCTGTTCCTGCCATATAACTTACATGGTGGTGACCAAAGTTGCCAAAACGTGTTTATTTCTGCTGAAAAACACGTTTTGACAATTTCAGCACACTGGGGTTAAGGGCTGACTCAGTGTGCTCTTCTGAGACAGGCATTTACACTGCGATTCTAAGAGCTGAGAAAACGCGTTTATTTCGGGCTGAAAAACACGTTTTGAAAACTGTGCTGTTCCTGCCCTATAACTTACATGGTGGTGACCAAAGTTGCCAAAACGTGTTTATTTCTGCTGAAAAACACGTTTTGACAATTTCAGCACACTGGGGTTAAGGGCTGACTCAGTGTGCTCTTCTGAGACAGGCAGTTACACTGCGATTCTAAGAGCTGAGAAAACGCGTTTATTTCGGGCTGAAAAACACGTTTTGAAAACTGTGCTGTTCCTGCCCTATAACTTACATGGTGGTGACCAAAGTTGCCAAAACGTGTTTATTTCTGCTGAAAAACACGTTTTGACAATTTCAGCACACTGGGGTTAAGGGCTGACTCAGTTTGCTCTTCTGAGCCAGGCAGTTACACTGTGATTCTAAGGGCTGAGAAAACGCGTTTATTTCGGGCTGAAAAACACGTTTTGAAAACTGTGCTGTTTATGCCCTATAACTTACATGGTGGTGACCAAAGTTGCCAAAACGTGTTTATTTCTGCTGTAAAACACGTTTTGACAATTTCAGCACACTGGGGTTAAGGGCTGACTCAGTGTGCTCTTCTGAGACAGGCAGTTACACTGCGATTCTAAGAGCTGAGAAAACGCGTTTATTTCGGGCTGAAAAACACGTTTTGAAAACTGTGCTGTTCCTGCCATATAACTTACATGGTGGTGACCAAAGTTGCCAAAACGTGTTTATTTCTGCTGAAAAACACGTTTTGACAATTTCAGCACACTGGGGTTAAGGGCTGACTCAGTGTGCTCTTCTGAGCCAGGCAGTTACACTGTGATTCTAAGGGCTGAGAAAACGCGTTTATTTCGGGCTGAAAAACACGTTTTGAAAACTGTGCTGTTCCTGCCCTATAAGTTACATGGTGCTGACCAAAGTTGCCAAAACGTGTTTATTTCTGCTGTAAAACACGTTTTGACAATTTCAGCACACTGGGGTTAAGGGCTGACTCAGTGTGCTCTTCTGAGACAGGCAGTTACACTGCGATTCTAAGAGCTGAGAAAACGCGTTTATTTCGGGCTGAAAAACACGTTTTGAAAACTGTGCTGTTCCTGCCATATAACTTACATGGTGGTGACCAAAGTTGCCAAAACGTGTTTATTTCTGCTGAAAAACACGTTTTGACAATTTCAGCACACTGGGGTTAAGGGCTGACTCAGTGTGCTCTTCTGAGACAGGCATTTACACTGCGATTCTAAGAGCTGAGAAAACGCGTTTATTTCGGGCTGAAAAACACGTTTTGAAAACTGTGCTGTTCCTGCCCTATAACTTACATGGTGGTGACCAAAGTTGCCAAAACGTGTTTATTTCTGCTGAAAAACACGTTTTGACAATTTCAGCACACTGGGGTTAAGGGCTGACTCAGTGTGCTCTTCTGAGACAGGCAGTTACACTGCGATTCTAAGAGCTGAGAAAACGCGTTTATTTCGGGCTGAAAAACACGTTTTGAAAACTGTGCTGTTCCTGCCCTATAACTTACATGGTGGTGACCAAAGTTGCCAAAACGTGTTTATTTCTGCTGAAAAACACGTTTTGACAATTTCAGCACACTGGGGTTAAGGGCTGACTCAGTTTGCTCTTCTGAGCCAGGCAGTTACACTGTGATTCTAAGGGCTGAGAAAACGCGTTTATTTCGGGCTGAAAAACACGTTTTGAAAACTGTGCTGTTTATGCCCTATAACTTACATGGTGGTGACCAAAGTTGCCAAAACGTGTTTATTTCTGCTGTAAAACACGTTTTGACAATTTCAGCACACTGGGGTTAAGGGCTGACTCAGTGTGCTCTTCTGAGACAGGCAGTTACACTGCGATTCTAAGAGCTGAGAAAACGCGTTTATTTCGGGCTGAAAAACACGTTTTGAAAACTGTGCTGTTCCTGCCCTATAACTTACATGGTGGTGACCAAAGTTGCCAAAACGTGTTTATTTCTGCTGAAAAACACGTTTTGACAATTTCAGCACACTGGGGTTAAGGGCTGACTCAGTGTGCTCTTCTGAGACAGGCAGTTACACTGCGATTCTAAGAGCTGAGAAAACGCGTTTATTTCGGGCTGAAAAACACGTTTTGAAAACTGTGCTGTTCCTGCCCTATAACTTACATGGTGGTGACCAAAGTTGCCAAAACGTGTTTATTTCTGCTGAAAAACACGTTTTGACAATTTCAGCACACTGGGGTTAAGGGCTGACTCAGTGTGCTCTTCTGAGACAGGCAGTTACACTGCGATTCTAAGAGCTGAGAAAACGCGTTTATTTCGGGCTGAAAAACACGTTTTGAAAACTGTGCTGTTCCTGCCCTATAACTTACATGGTGGTGACCAAAGTTGCCAAAACGTGTTTATTTCTGCTGAAAAACACGTTTTGACAATTTCAGCACACTGGGGTTAAGGGCTGACTCAGTGTGCTCTTCTGAGACAGGCAGTTACACTGCGATTCTAAGAGCTGAGAAAACGCGTTTATTTCGGGCTGAAAAACACGTTTTGAAAACTGTGCTGTTCCTGCCCTATAACTTACATGGTGGTGACCAAAGTTGCCAAAACGTGTTTATTTCTGCTGAAAAACACGTTTTGACAATTTCAGCACACTGGGGTTAAGGGCTGACTCAGTGTGCTCTTCTGAGACAGGCAGTTACACTGCGATTCTAAGAGCTGAGAAAACGCGTTTATTTCGGGCTGAAAAACACGTTTTGAAAACTGTGCTGTTCCTGCCCTATAACTTACATGGTGGTGACCAAAGTTGCCAAAACGTGTTTATTTCTGCTGTAAAACACGTTTTGACAATTTCAGCACACTGGGGTTAAGGGCTGACTCAGTGTGCTCTTCTGAGACAGGCAGTTACACTGCGATTCTAAGAGCTGAGAAAACGCGTTTATTTCGGGCTGAAAAACACGTTTTGAAAACTGTGCTGTTCCTGCCCTATAACTTACATGGTGGTGACCAAAGTTGCCAAAACGTGTTTATTTCTGCTGAAAAACACGTTTTGACAATTTCAGCACACTGGGGTTAAGGGCTGACTCAGTGTGCTCTTCTGAGACAGGCATTTACACTGCGATTCTAAGAGCTGAGAAAACGCGTTTATTTCGGGCTGAAAAACACGTTTTGAAAACTGTGCTGTTCCTGCCCTATAACTTACATGGTGGTGACCAAAGTTGCCAAAACGTGTTTATTTCTGCTGAAAAACACGTTTTGACAATTTCAGCACACTGGGGTTAAGGGCTGACTCAGTGTGCTCTTCTGAGACAGGCAGTTACACTGCGATTCTAAGAGCTGAGAAAACGCGTTTATTTCGGGCTGAAAAACACGTTTTGAAAACTGTGCTGTTCCTGCCATATAACTTACATGGTGGTGACCAAAGTTGCCAAAACGTGTTTATTTCTGCTGAAAAACACGTTTTGACAATTTCAGCACACTGGGGTTAAGGGCTGACTCAGTGTGCTCTTCTGAGACAGGCAGTTACACTGCGATTCTAAGAGCTGAGAAAACGCGTTTATTTCGGGCTGAAAAACACGTTTTGAAAACTGTGCTGTTCCTGCCCTATAACTTACATGGTGGTGACCAAAGTTGCCAAAACGTGTTTATTTCTGCTGAAAAACACGTTTTGACAATTTCAGCACACTGGGGTTAAGGGCTGACTCAGTTTGCTCTTCTGAGCCAGGCAGTTACACTGTGATTCTAAGGGCTGAGAAAACGCGTTTATTTCGGGCTGAAAAACACGTTTTGAAAACTGTGCTGTTCCTGCCATATAACTTACATGGTGGTGACCAAAGTTTCCAAAACGTGTTTATTTCTGCTGAAAAACACGTTTTGACAATTTCAGCACACTGGGGTTAAGGGCTGACTCAGTGTGCTCTTCTGAGCCAGGCAGTTACACTGTGATTCTAAGGGCTGAGAAAACGCGTTTATTTCGGGCTGAAAAACACGTTTTGAAAACTGTGCTGTTCCTGCCCTGTAAGTTACATGGTGCTGACCAAAGTTGCCAAAACGTGTTTATTTCTGCTGTAAAACACGTTTTGACAATTTCAGCACACTGGGGTTAAGGGCTGACTCAGTGTGCTCTTCTGAGACAGGCAGTTACACTGCGATTCTAAGAGCTGAGAAAACGCGTTTATTTCGGGCTGAAAAACACGTTTTGAAAACTGTGCTGTTCCTGCCATATAACTTACATGGTGGTGACCAAAGTTGCCAAAACGTGTTTATTTCTGCTGAAAAACACGTTTTGACAATTTCAGCACACTGGGGTTAAGGGCTGACTCAGTGTGCTCTTCTGAGACAGGCATTTACACTGCGATTCTAAGAGCTGAGAAAACGCGTTTATTTCGGGCTGAAAAACACGTTTTGAAAACTGTGCTGTTCCTGCCCTATAACTTACATGGTGGTGACCAAAGTTGCCAAAACGTGTTTATTTCTGCTGAAAAACACGTTTTGACAATTTCAGCACACTGGGGTTAAGGGCTGACTCAGTGTGCTCTTCTGAGACAGGCAGTTACACTGCGATTCTAAGAGCTGAGAAAACGCGTTTATTTCGGGCTGAAAAACACGTTTTGAAAACTGTGCTGTTCCTGCCCTATAACTTACATGGTGGTGACCAAAGTTGCCAAAACGTGTTTATTTCTGCTGTAAAACACGTTTTGACAATTTCAGCACACTGGGGTTAAGGGCTGACTCAGTGTGCTCTTCTGAGACAGGCAGTTACACTGCGATTCTAAGAGCTGAGAAAACGCGTTTATTTCGGGCTGAAAAACACGTTTTGAAAACTGTGCTGTTCCTGCCCTATAACTTACATGGTGGTGACCAAAGTTGCCAAAACGTGTTTATTTCTGCTGAAAAACACGTTTTGACAATTTCAGCACACTGGGGTTAAGGGCTGACTCAGTGTGCTCTTCTGAGACAGGCAGTTACACTGCGATTCTAAGAGCTGAGAAAACGCGTTTATTTCGGGCTGAAAAACACGTTTTGAAAACTGTGCTGTTCCTGCCCTATAACTTACATGGTGGTGACCAAAGTTGCCAAAACGTGTTTATTTCTGCTGAAAAACACGTTTTGACAATTTCAGCACACTGGGGTTAAGGGCTGACTCAGTGTGCTCTTCTGAGACAGGCAGTTACACTGCGATTCTAAGAGCTGAGAAAACGCGTTTATTTCGGGCTGAAAAACACGTTTTGAAAACTGTGCTGTTCCTGCCCTATAACTTACATGGTGGTGACCAAAGTTGCCAAAACGTGTTTATTTCTGCTGAAAAACACGTTTTGACAATTTCAGCACACTGGGGTTAAGGGCTGACTCAGTTTGCTCTTCTGAGCCAGGCATTTACACTGTGATTCTAAGGGCTGAGAAAACGCGTTTATTTCGGGCTGAAAAACACGTTTTGAAAACTGTGCTGTTCCTGCCCTATAACTTACATGGTGGTGACCAAAGTTGCCAAAACGTGTTTATTTCTGCTGTAAAACACGTTTTGACAATTTCAGCACACTGGGGTTAAGGGCTGACTCAGTGTGCTCTTCTGAGCCAGGCAGTTACACTGTGATTCTAAGGGCTGAGAAAACGCGTTTATTTCGGGCTGAAAAACACGTTTTGAAAACTGTGCTGTTCCTGCCCTATAACTTACATGGTGCTGACCAAAGTTGCCAAAACGTGTTTATTTCTGCTGTAAAACACGTTTTGACAATTTCAGCACACTGGGGTTAAGGGCTGACTCAGTGTGCTCTTCTGAGACAGGCAGTTACACTGCGATTCTAAGAGCTGAGAAAACGCGTTTATTTCGGGCTGAAAAACACGTTTTGAAAACTGTGCTGTTCCTGCCATATAACTTACATGGTGGTGACCAAAGTTGCCAAAACGTGTTTATTTCTGCTGAAAAACACGTTTTGACAATTTCAGCACACTGGGGTTAAGGGCTGACTCAGTGTGCTCTTCTGAGACAGGCATTTACACTGCGATTCTAAGAGCTGAGAAAACGCGTTTATTTCGGGCTGAAAAACACGTTTTGAAAACTGTGCTGTTCCTGCCCTATAACTTACATGGTGGTGACCAAAGTTGCCAAAACGTGTTTATTTCTGCTGAAAAACACGTTTTGACAATTTCAGCACACTGGGGTTAAGGGCTGACTCAGTGTGCTCTTCTGAGACAGGCAGTTACACTGCGATTCTAAGAGCTGAGAAAACGCGTTTATTTCGGGCTGAAAAACACGTTTTGAAAACTGTGCTGTTCCTGCCCTATAACTTACATGGTGGTGACCAAAGTTGCCAAAACGTGTTTATTTCTGCTGAAAAACACGTTTTGACAATTTCAGCACACTGGGGTTAAGGGCTGACTCAGTTTGCTCTTCTGAGCCAGGCAGTTACACTGTGATTCTAAGGGCTGAGAAAACGCGTTTATTTCGGGCTGAAAAACACGTTTTGAAAACTGTGCTGTTTATGCCCTATAACTTACATGGTGGTGACCAAAGTTGCCAAAACGTGTTTATTTCTGCTGTAAAACACGTTTTGACAATTTCAGCACACTGGGGTTAAGGGCTGACTCAGTGTGCTCTTCTGAGACAGGCAGTTACACTGCGATTCTAAGAGCTGAGAAAACGCGTTTATTTCGGGCTGAAAAACACGTTTTGAAAACTGTGCTGTTCCTGCCCTATAACTTACATGGTGGTGACCAAAGTTGCCAAAACGTGTTTATTTCTGCTGAAAAACACGTTTTGACAATTTCAGCACACTGGGGTTAAGGGCTGACTCAGTGTGCTCTTCTGAGACAGGCAGTTACACTGCGATTCTAAGAGCTGAGAAAACGCGTTTATTTCGGGCTGAAAAACACGTTTTGAAAACTGTGCTGTTCCTGCCCTATAACTTACATGGTGGTGACCACAGTTGCCAAAACGTGTTTATTTCTGCTGAAAAACACGTTTTGACAATTTCAGCACACTGGGGTTAAGGGCTGACTCAGTGTGCTCTTCTGAGACAGGCAGTTACACTGCGATTCTAAGAGCTGAGAAAACGCGTTTATTTCGGGCTGAAAAACACGTTTTGAAAACTGTGCTGTTCCTGCCCTATAACTTACATGGTGGTGACCAAAGTTGCCAAAACGTGTTTATTTCTGCTGAAAAACACGTTTTGACAATTTCAGCACACTGGGGTTAAGGGCTGACTCAGTGTGCTCTTCTGAGACAGGCAGTTACACTGCGATTCTAAGAGCTGAGAAAACGCGTTTATTTCGGGCTGAAAAACACGTTTTGAAAACTGTGCTGTTCCTGCCCTATAACTTACATGGTGGTGACCAAAGTTGCCAAAACGTGTTTATTTCTGCTGTAAAACACGTTTTGACAATTTCAGCACACTGGGGTTAAGGGCTGACTCAGTGTGCTCTTCTGAGACAGGCAGTTACACTGCGATTCTAAGAGCTGAGAAAACGCGTTTATTTCGGGCTGAAAAACACGTTTTGAAAACTGTGCTGTTCCTGCCCTATAACTTACATGGTGGTGACCAAAGTTGCCAAAACGTGTTTATTTCTGCTGAAAAACACGTTTTGACAATTTCAGCACACTGGGGTTAAGGGCTGACTCAGTTTGCTCTTCTGAGCCAGGCATTTACACTGTGATTCTAAGGGCTGAGAAAACGCGTTTATTTCGGGCTGAAAAACACGTTTTGAAAACTGTGCTGTTCCTGCCCTATAACTTACATGGTGGTGACCAAAGTTGCCAAAACGTGTTTATTTCTGCTGTAAAACACGTTTTGACAATTTCAGCACACTGGGGTTAAGGGCTGACTCAGTGTGCTCTTCTGAGCCAGGCAGTTACACTGTGATTCTAAGGGCTGAGAAAACGCGTTTATTTCGGGCTGAAAAACACGTTTTGAAAACTGTGCTGTTCCTGCCCTATAACTTACATGGTGGTGACCAAAGTTGCCAAAACGTGTTTATTTCTGCTGAAAAACACGTTTTGACAATTTCAGCACACTGGGGTTAAGGGCTGACTCAGTTTGCTCTTCTGAGCCAGGCAGTTACACTGTGATTCTAAGGGCTGAGAAAACGCGTTTATTTCGGGCTGAAAAACACGTTTTGAAAACTGTGCTGTTCCTGCCCTATAACTTACATGGTGGTGACCAAAGTTGCCAAAACGTGTTTATTTCTGCTGAAAAACACGTTTTGACAATTTCAGCACACTGGGGTTAAGGGCTGACTCAGTTTGCTCTTCTGAGCCAGGCAGTTACACTGTGATTCTAAGGGCTGAGAAAACGCGTTTATTTCGGGCTGAAAAACACGTTTTGAAAACTGTGCTGTTCCTGCCCTATAACTTACATGGTGGTGACCAAAGTTGCCAAAACGTGTTTATTTCTACTGTAAAACACGTTTTGACAATTTCAGCACACTGGGGTTAAGGGCTGACTCAGTTTGCTCTTCTGAGCCAGGCAGTTACACTGTGATTCTAAGGGCTGAGAAAACGCGTTTATTTCGGGCTGAAAAACACGTTTTGAAAACTGTGCTGTTCCTGCCCTATAACTTACATGGTGGTGACCAAAGTTGCCAAAACGTGTTTATTTCTGCTGTAAAACACGTTTTGACAATTTCAGCACACTGGGGTTAAGGGCTGACTCAGTTTGCTCTTCTGAGACAGGCAGTTACACTGTGATTCTAAGGGCTGAGAAAACGCGTTTATTTCGGGCTGAAAAACACGTTTTGAAAACTGTGCTGTTCCTGCCCTATAACTTACATGGTGGTGACCAAAGTTGCCAAAACGTGTTTATTTCTGCTGAAAAACACGTTTTGACAATTTCAGCACACTGGGGTTAAGGGCTGACTCACTGTGCTCTTCTGAGACAGGCAGTTACACTGCGATTCTAAGAGCTGAGAAAACGCTTTTATTTCGGGCTGAAAAACACATTTTGAAAACTGTGCTGTTCATGCCATATAACTTACATGGTGGTGACCAAAGTTGCCAAAACGTGTTTATTTCTGCTGTAAAACACGTTTTGACAATTTCAGCACACTGGGGTTAAGGGCTGACTCACTGTGCTCTTCTGAGCCAGGCAGTTACACTGCGATTCTAAGGGCTGAGAAAACGCGTTTATTTCGGGCTGAAAAACACGTTTTGAAAACTGTGCTGTTCATGCCATATAACTTACATGGTGGTGACCAAAGTTGCCAAAACGTGTTTATTTCTGCTGTAAAACACGTTTTGACAATTTCAGCACACTGGGGTTAAGGGCTGACTCACTGTGCTCTTCTGAGACAGGCAGTTACACTGCGATTCTAAGAGCTGAGAAAACGCGTTTATTTCGGGCTGAAAAACACGTTTTGAAAACTGTGCTGTTCCTGCCATATAACTTACATGGTGGTGACCAAAGTTGCCAAAACGTGTTTATTTCTGCTGAAAAACACGTTTTGACAATTTCAGCACACTGGGGTTAAGGGCTGACTCACTGTGCTCTTCTGAGACAGGCAGTTACACTGTGATTCTAAGGGCTGAGAAAACGCGTTTATTTCGGGCTGAAAAACACGTTTTGAAAACTGTGCTGTTCCTGCCCTATAAGTTACATGGTGCTGACCAAAGTTGCCAAAACGTGTTTATTTCTGCTGTAAAACACGTTTTGACAATTTCAGCACACTGGGGTTAAGGGCTGACTCAGTGTGCTCTTCTGAGACAGGCAGTTACACTGCGATTCTAAGAGCTGAGAAAACGCGTTTATTTCGGGCTGAAAAACACGTTTTGAAAACTGTGCTGTTCCTGCCCTATAACTTACATGGTGGTGACCAAAGTTGCCAAAACGTGTTTATTTCTGCTGAAAAACACGTTTTGACAATTTCAGCACACTGGGGTTAAGGGCTGACTCAGTGTGCTCTTCTGAGACAGGCAGTTACACTGCGATTCTAAGAGCTGAGAAAACGCGTTTATTTCGGGCTGAAAAACACGTTTTGAAAACTGTGCTGTTCCTGCCCTATAACTTACATGGTGGTGACCAAAGTTGCCAAAACGTGTTTATTTCTGCTGAAAAACACGTTTTGACAATTTCAGCACACTGGGGTTAAGGGCTGACTCAGTTTGCTCTTCTGAGCCAGGCATTTACACTGTGATTCTAAGGGCTGAGAAAACGCGTTTATTTCGGGCTGAAAAACACGTTTTGAAAACTGTGCTGTTCCTGCCCTATAACTTACATGGTGGTGACCAAAGTTGCCAAAACGTGTTTATTTCTGCTGTAAAACACGTTTTGACAATTTCAGCACACTGGGGTTAAGAACTGACTCAGTGTGCTCTTCTGAGCCAGGCAGTTACACTGTGATTCTAAGGGCTGAGAAAACGCGTTTATTTCGGGCTGAAAAACACGTTTTGAAAACTGTGCTGTTCCTGCCCTATAACTTACATGGTGGTGACCAAAGTTGCCAAAACGTGTTTATTTCTGCTGAAAAACACGTTTTGACAATTTCAGCACACTGGGGTTAAGGGCTGACTCAGTTTGCTCTTCTGAGCCAGGCAGTTACACTGTGATTCTAAGGGCTGAGAAAACGCGTTTATTTCGGGCTGAAAAACACGTTTTGAAAACTGTGCTGTTCCTGCCCTATAACTTACATGGTGGTGACCAAAGTTGCCAAAACGTGTTTATTTCTGCTGAAAAACACGTTTTGACAATTTCAGCACACTGGGGTTAAGGGCTGACTCAGTTTGCTCTTCTGAGCCAGGCAGTTACACTGTGATTCTAAGGGCTGAGAAAACGCGTTTATTTCGGGCTGAAAAACACGTTTTGAAAACTGTGCTGTTCCTGCCCTATAACTTACATGCTGGTGACCAAAGTTGCCAAAACGTGTTTATTTCTGCTGAAAAACACGTTTTGACAATTTCAGCACACTGGGGTTAAGGGCTGACTCAGTTTGCTCTTCTGAGCCAGGCAGTTACACTGTGATTCTAAGGGCTGAGAAAACGCGTTTATTTCGGGCTGAAAAACACGTTTTGAAAACTGTGCTGTTCCTGCCCTATAACTTACATGGTGGTGACCAAAGTTGCCAAAACGTGTTTATTTCTGCTGAAAATCACGTTTTGACAATTTCAGCACACTGGGGTTAAGGGCTGACTCAGTGTGCTCTTCTGAGACAGGCAGTTACACTGCGATTCTAAGAGCTGAGAAAACGCGTTTATTTCGGGCTGAAAAACACGTTTTGAAAACTGTGCTGTTCCTGCCCTATAACTTACATGGTGGTGACCAAAGTTGCCAAAACGTGTTTATTTCTGCTGAAAAACACGTTTTGACAATTTCAGCACACTGGGGTTAAGGGCTGACTCAGTGTGCTCTTCTGAGCCAGGCAGTTACACTGTGATTCTAAGGGCTGAGAAAAATGCGTTTATTTCGGGCTGAAAAACACGTTTTGAAAACTGTGCTGTTCCTGCCCTATAAGTTACATGGTGCTGACCAAAGTTGCCAAAACGTGTTTATTTCTGCTGAAAAACACGTTTTGACAATTTCAGCACACTGGGGTTAAGGGCTGACTCAGTGTGCTCTTCTGAGACAGGCAGTTACACTGTGATTCTAAGGGCTGAGAAAACGCGTTTATTTCGGGCTGAAAAACACGTTTTGAAAACTGTGCTGTTCCTGCCCTATAAGTTACATGGTGGTGACCAAAGTTGCCAAAACGTGTTTATTTCTGCTGTAAAACACGTTTTGACAATTTCAGCACACTGGGGTTAAGGGCTGACTCACTGTGCTCTTCTGAGACAGGCAGTTACACTGCGATTCTAAGAGCTGAGAAAACGCGTTTATTTCGGGCTGAAAAACACGTTTTGAAAACTGTGCTGTTCCTGCCCTATAACTTACATGGTGGTGACCAAAGTTGCCAAAACGTGTTTATTTCTGCTGAAAAACACGTTTTGACAATTTCAGCACACTGGGGTTAAGGGCTGACTCAGTTTGCTCTTCTGAGCCAGGCATTTACACTGTGATTCTAAGGGCTGAGAAAACGCGTTTATTTCGGGCTGAAAAACACGTTTTGAAAACTGTGCTGTTCCTGCCCTATAACTTACATGGTGGTGACCAAAGTTGCCAAAACGTGTTTATTTCTGCTGTAAAACACGTTTTGACAATTTCAGCACACTGGGGTTAAGGGCTGACTCAGTGTGCTCTTCTGAGCCAGGCAGTTACACTGTGATTCTAAGGGCTGAGAAAACGCGTTTATTTCGGGCTGAAAAACACGTTTTGAAAACTGTGCTGTTCCTGCCCTATAACTTACATGGTGCTGACCAAAGTTGCCAAAACGTGTTTATTTCTGCTGTAAAACACGTTTTGACAATTTCAGCACACTGGGGTTAAGGGCTGACTCAGTGTGCTCTTCTGAGACAGGCAGTTACACTGCGATTCTAAGAGCTGAGAAAACGCGTTTATTTCGGGCTGAAAAACACGTTTTGAAAACTGTGCTGTTCCTGCCATATAACTTACATGGTGGTGACCAAAGTTGCCAAAACGTGTTTATTTCTGCTGAAAAACACGTTTTGACAATTTCAGCACACTGGGGTTAAGGGCTGACTCAGTGTGCTCTTCTGAGACAGGCATTTACACTGCGATTCTAAGAGCTGAGAAAACGCGTTTATTTCGGGCTGAAAAACACGTTTTGAAAACTGTGCTGTTCCTGCCCTATAACTTACATGGTGGTGACCAAAGTTGCCAAAACGTGTTTATTTCTGCTGAAAAACACGTTTTGACAATTTCAGCACACTGGGGTTAAGGGCTGACTCAGTGTGCTCTTCTGAGACAGGCAGTTACACTGCGATTCTAAGAGCTGAGAAAACGCGTTTATTTCGGGCTGAAAAACACGTTTTGAAAACTGTGCTGTTCCTGCCCTATAACTTACATGGTGGTGACCAAAGTTGCCAAAACGTGTTTATTTCTGCTGAAAAACACGTTTTGACAATTTCAGCACACTGGGGTTAAGGGCTGACTCAGTTTGCTCTTCTGAGCCAGGCAGTTACACTGTGATTCTAAGGGCTGAGAAAACGCGTTTATTTCGGGCTGAAAAACACGTTTTGAAAACTGTGCTGTTTATGCCCTATAACTTACATGGTGGTGACCAAAGTTGCCAAAACGTGTTTATTTCTGCTGTAAAACACGTTTTGACAATTTCAGCACACTGGGGTTAAGGGCTGACTCAGTGTGCTCTTCTGAGACAGGCAGTTACACTGCGATTCTAAGAGCTGAGAAAACGCGTTTATTTCGGGCTGAAAAACACGTTTTGAAAACTGTGCTGTTCCTGCCCTATAACTTACATGGTGGTGACCAAAGTTGCCAAAACGTGTTTATTTCTGCTGAAAAACACGTTTTGACAATTTCAGCACACTGGGGTTAAGGGCTGACTCAGTGTGCTCTTCTGAGACAGGCAGTTACACTGCGATTCTAAGAGCTGAGAAAACGCGTTTATTTCGGGCTGAAAAACACGTTTTGAAAACTGTGCTGTTCCTGCCCTATAACTTACATGGTGGTGACCACAGTTGCCAAAACGTGTTTATTTCTGCTGAAAAACACGTTTTGACAATTTCAGCACACTGGGGTTAAGGGCTGACTCAGTGTGCTCTTCTGAGACAGGCAGTTACACTGCGATTCTAAGAGCTGAGAAAACGCGTTTATTTCGGGCTGAAAAACACGTTTTGAAAACTGTGCTGTTCCTGCCCTATAACTTACATGGTGGTGACCAAAGTTGCCAAAACGTGTTTATTTCTGCTGAAAAACACGTTTTGACAATTTCAGCACACTGGGGTTAAGGGCTGACTCAGTGTGCTCTTCTGAGACAGGCAGTTACACTGCGATTCTAAGAGCTGAGAAAACGCGTTTATTTCGGGCTGAAAAACACGTTTTGAAAACTGTGCTGTTCCTGCCCTATAACTTACATGGTGGTGACCAAAGTTGCCAAAACGTGTTTATTTCTGCTGTAAAACACGTTTTGACAATTTCAGCACACTGGGGTTAAGGGCTGACTCAGTGTGCTCTTCTGAGACAGGCAGTTACACTGCGATTCTAAGAGCTGAGAAAACGCGTTTATTTCGGGCTGAAAAACACGTTTTGAAAACTGTGCTGTTCCTGCCCTATAACTTACATGGTGGTGACCAAAGTTGCCAAAACGTGTTTATTTCTGCTGAAAAACACGTTTTGACAATTTCAGCACACTGGGGTTAAGGGCTGACTCAGTTTGCTCTTCTGAGCCAGGCATTTACACTGTGATTCTAAGGGCTGAGAAAACGCGTTTATTTCGGGCTGAAAAACACGTTTTGAAAACTGTGCTGTTCCTGCCCTATAACTTACATGGTGGTGACCAAAGTTGCCAAAACGTGTTTATTTCTGCTGTAAAACACGTTTTGACAATTTCAGCACACTGGGGTTAAGGGCTGACTCAGTGTGCTCTTCTGAGCCAGGCAGTTACACTGTGATTCTAAGGGCTGAGAAAACGCGTTTATTTCGGGCTGAAAAACACGTTTTGAAAACTGTGCTGTTCCTGCCCTATAACTTACATGGTGGTGACCAAAGTTGCCAAAACGTGTTTATTTCTGCTGAAAAACACGTTTTGACAATTTCAGCACACTGGGGTTAAGGGCTGACTCAGTTTGCTCTTCTGAGCCAGGCAGTTACACTGTGATTCTAAGGGCTGAGAAAACGCGTTTATTTCGGGCTGAAAAACACGTTTTGAAAACTGTGCTGTTCCTGCCCTATAACTTACATGGTGGTGACCAAAGTTGCCAAAACGTGTTTATTTCTGCTGAAAAACACGTTTTGACAATTTCAGCACACTGGGGTTAAGGGCTGACTCAGTTTGCTCTTCTGAGCCAGGCAGTTACACTGTGATTCTAAGGGCTGAGAAAACGCGTTTATTTCGGGCTGAAAAACACGTTTTGAAAACTGTGCTGTTCCTGCCCTATAACTTACATGGTGGTGACCAAAGTTGCCAAAACGTGTTTATTTCTACTGTAAAACACGTTTTGACAATTTCAGCACACTGGGGTTAAGGGCTGACTCAGTTTGCTCTTCTGAGCCAGGCAGTTACACTGTGATTCTAAGGGCTGAGAAAACGCGTTTATTTCGGGCTGAAAAACACGTTTTGAAAACTGTGCTGTTCCTGCCCTATAACTTACATGGTGGTGACCAAAGTTGCCAAAACGTGTTTATTTCTGCTGTAAAACACGTTTTGACAATTTCAGCACACTGGGGTTAAGGGCTGACTCAGTTTGCTCTTCTGAGACAGGCAGTTACACTGTGATTCTAAGGGCTGAGAAAACGCGTTTATTTCGGGCTGAAAAACACGTTTTGAAAACTGTGCTGTTCCTGCCCTATAACTTACATGGTGGTGACCAAAGTTGCCAAAACGTGTTTATTTCTGCTGAAAAACACGTTTTGACAATTTCAGCACACTGGGGTTAAGGGCTGACTCACTGTGCTCTTCTGAGACAGGCAGTTACACTGCGATTCTAAGAGCTGAGAAAACGCTTTTATTTCGGGCTGAAAAACACATTTTGAAAACTGTGCTGTTCATGCCATATAACTTACATGGTGGTGACCAAAGTTGCCAAAACGTGTTTATTTCTGCTGTAAAACACGTTTTGACAATTTCAGCACACTGGGGTTAAGGGCTGACTCACTGTGCTCTTCTGAGCCAGGCAGTTACACTGCGATTCTAAGGGCTGAGAAAACGCGTTTATTTCGGGCTGAAAAACACGTTTTGAAAACTGTGCTGTTCATGCCATATAACTTACATGGTGGTGACCAAAGTTGCCAAAACGTGTTTATTTCTGCTGTAAAACACGTTTTGACAATTTCAGCACACTGGGGTTAAGGGCTGACTCACTGTGCTCTTCTGAGACAGGCAGTTACACTGCGATTCTAAGAGCTGAGAAAACGCGTTTATTTCGGGCTGAAAAACACGTTTTGAAAACTGTGCTGTTCCTGCCATATAACTTACATGGTGGTGACCAAAGTTGCCAAAACGTGTTTATTTCTGCTGAAAAACACGTTTTGACAATTTCAGCACACTGGGGTTAAGGGCTGACTCACTGTGCTCTTCTGAGACAGGCAGTTACACTGTGATTCTAAGGGCTGAGAAAACGCGTTTATTTCGGGCTGAAAAACACGTTTTGAAAACTGTGCTGTTCCTGCCCTATAAGTTACATGGTGCTGACCAAAGTTGCCAAAACGTGTTTATTTCTGCTGTAAAACACGTTTTGACAATTTCAGCACACTGGGGTTAAGGGCTGACTCAGTGTGCTCTTCTGAGACAGGCAGTTACACTGCGATTCTAAGAGCTGAGAAAACGCGTTTATTTCGGGCTGAAAAACACGTTTTGAAAACTGTGCTGTTCCTGCCCTATAACTTACATGGTGGTGACCAAAGTTGCCAAAACGTGTTTATTTCTGCTGAAAAACACGTTTTGACAATTTCAGCACACTGGGGTTAAGGGCTGACTCAGTGTGCTCTTCTGAGACAGGCAGTTACACTGCGATTCTAAGAGCTGAGAAAACGCGTTTATTTCGGGCTGAAAAACACGTTTTGAAAACTGTGCTGTTCCTGCCCTATAACTTACATGGTGGTGACCAAAGTTGCCAAAACGTGTTTATTTCTGCTGAAAAACACGTTTTGACAATTTCAGCACACTGGGGTTAAGGGCTGACTCAGTTTGCTCTTCTGAGCCAGGCATTTACACTGTGATTCTAAGGGCTGAGAAAACGCGTTTATTTCGGGCTGAAAAACACGTTTTGAAAACTGTGCTGTTCCTGCCCTATAACTTACATGGTGGTGACCAAAGTTGCCAAAACGTGTTTATTTCTGCTGTAAAACACGTTTTGACAATTTCAGCACACTGGGGTTAAGAACTGACTCAGTGTGCTCTTCTGAGCCAGGCAGTTACACTGTGATTCTAAGGGCTGAGAAAACGCGTTTATTTCGGGCTGAAAAACACGTTTTGAAAACTGTGCTGTTCCTGCCCTATAACTTACATGGTGGTGACCAAAGTTGCCAAAACGTGTTTATTTCTGCTGAAAAACACGTTTTGACAATTTCAGCACACTGGGGTTAAGGGCTGACTCAGTTTGCTCTTCTGAGCCAGGCAGTTACACTGTGATTCTAAGGGCTGAGAAAACGCGTTTATTTCGGGCTGAAAAACACGTTTTGAAAACTGTGCTGTTCCTGCCCTATAACTTACATGGTGGTGACCAAAGTTGCCAAAACGTGTTTATTTCTGCTGAAAAACACGTTTTGACAATTTCAGCACACTGGGGTTAAGGGCTGACTCAGTTTGCTCTTCTGAGCCAGGCAGTTACACTGTGATTCTAAGGGCTGAGAAAACGCGTTTATTTCGGGCTGAAAAACACGTTTTGAAAACTGTGCTGTTCCTGCCCTATAACTTACATGCTGGTGACCAAAGTTGCCAAAACGTGTTTATTTCTGCTGAAAAACACGTTTTGACAATTTCAGCACACTGGGGTTAAGGGCTGACTCAGTTTGCTCTTCTGAGCCAGGCAGTTACACTGTGATTCTAAGGGCTGAGAAAACGCGTTTATTTCGGGCTGAAAAACACGTTTTGAAAACTGTGCTGTTCCTGCCCTATAACTTACATGGTGGTGACCAAAGTTGCCAAAACGTGTTTATTTCTGCTGAAAATCACGTTTTGACAATTTCAGCACACTGGGGTTAAGGGCTGACTCAGTGTGCTCTTCTGAGACAGGCAGTTACACTGCGATTCTAAGAGCTGAGAAAACGCGTTTATTTCGGGCTGAAAAACACGTTTTGAAAACTGTGCTGTTCCTGCCCTATAACTTACATGGTGGTGACCAAAGTTGCCAAAACGTGTTTATTTCTGCTGAAAAACACGTTTTGACAATTTCAGCACACTGGGGTTAAGGGCTGACTCAGTGTGCTCTTCTGAGCCAGGCAGTTACACTGTGATTCTAAGGGCTGAGAAAAATGCGTTTATTTCGGGCTGAAAAACACGTTTTGAAAACTGTGCTGTTCCTGCCCTATAAGTTACATGGTGCTGACCAAAGTTGCCAAAACGTGTTTATTTCTGCTGAAAAACACGTTTTGACAATTTCAGCACACTGGGGTTAAGGGCTGACTCAGTGTGCTCTTCTGAGACAGGCAGTTACACTGTGATTCTAAGGGCTGAGAAAACGCGTTTATTTCGGGCTGAAAAACACGTTTTGAAAACTGTGCTGTTCCTGCCCTATAAGTTACATGGTGGTGACCAAAGTTGCCAAAACGTGTTTATTTCTGCTGTAAAACACGTTTTGACAATTTCAGCACACTGGGGTTAAGGGCTGACTCACTGTGCTCTTCTGAGACAGGCAGTTACACTGCGATTCTAAGAGCTGAGAAAACGCGTTTATTTCGGGCTGAAAAACACGTTTTGAAAACTGTGCTGTTCCTGCCCTATAACTTACATGGTGGTGACCAAAGTTGCCAAAACGTGTTTATTTCTGCTGTAAAACACGTTTTGACAATTTCAGCACACTGGGGTTAAGGGCTGACTCAGTGTGCTCTTCTGAGACAGGCAGTTACACTGCGATTCTAAGAGCTGAGAAAACGCGTTTATTTCGGGCTGAAAAACACGTTTTGAAAACTGTGCTGTTCCTGCCATATAACTTACCTGGTGGTGACCAAAGTTGCCAAAACGTGTTTATTTCTGCTGAAAAACACGTTTTGACAATTTCAGCACACTGGGGTTAAGGGCTGACTCAGTGTGCTCTTCTGAGACAGGCAGTTACACTGTGATTCTAAGGGCAGAGAAAACGCGTTTATTTCGTGCTGAAAAACACGTTTTGAAAACTGTGCTGTTCCTGCCATATAACTTACCTGGTGGTGACCAAAGTTGCCAAAACGTGTTTATTTCTGCTGAAAAACACGTTTTGACAATTTCAGCACACTGGGGTTAAGGGCTGACTCACTGTGCTCTTCTGAGACAGGCAGTTACACTGTGATTCTAAGGGCTGAGAAAACGCGTTTATTTCGGGCTGAAAAACACGTTTTGAAAACTGTGCTGTTCCTGCCCTATAAGTTACATGGTGCTGACCAAAGTTGCCAAAACGTGTTTATTTCTGCTGTAAAACACGTTTTGACAATTTCAGCACACTGGGGTTAAGGGCTGACTCAGTGTGCTCTTCTGAGACAGGCAGTTACACTGCGATTCTAAGAGCTGAGAAAACGCGTTTATTTCGGGCTGAAAAACACGTTTTGAAAACTGTGCTGTTCCTGCCATATAACTTACATGGTGGTGACCAAAGTTGCCAAAACGTGTTTATTTCTGCTGAAAAACACGTTTTGACAATTTCAGCACACTGGGGTTAAGGGCTGACTCAGTTTGCTCTTCTGAGCCAGGCATTTACACTGTGATTCTAAGGGCTGAGAAAACGCGTTTATTTCGGGCTGAAAAACACGTTTTGAAAACTGTGCTGTTCCTGCCCTATAACTTACATGGTGGTGACCAAAGTTGCCAAAACGTGTTTATTTCTGCTGTAAAACACGTTTAGACAATTTCAGCACACTGGGGTTAAGGGCTGACTCAGTGTGCTCTTCTGAGCCAGGCAGTTACACTGTGATTCTAAGGGCTGAGAAAACGCGTTTATTTCGGGCTGAAAAACACGTTTTGAAAACTGTGCTGTTCCTGCCCTATAACTTACATGGTGGTGACCAAAGTTGCCAAAACGTGTTTATTTCTGCTGAAAAACACGTTTTGACAATTTCAGCACACTGGGGTTAAGGGCTGACTCAGTTTGCTCTTCTGAGCCAGGCAGTTACACTGTGATTCTAAGGGCTGAGAAAACGCGTTTATTTCGGGCTGAAAAACACGTTTTGAAAACTGTGCTGTTCCTGCCCTATAACTTACATGGTGGTGACCAAAGTTGCCAAAACGTGTTTATTTCTGCTGTAAAACACGTTTTGACAATTTCAGCACACTGGGGTTAAGGGCTGACTCAGTATGCTCTTCTGAGACAGGCAGTTACACTGTGATTCTAAGGGCTGAGAAAACGCGTTTATTTCGGGCTGAAAAACACGTTTTGAAAACTGTGCTGTTCCTGCCCTATAAGTTACATGGTGGTGACCAAAGTTGCCAAAACGTGTTTATTTCTGCTGTAAAACACGTTTTGACAATTTCAGCACACTGGGGTTAAGGGCTGACTCACTGTGCTCTTCTGAGCCAGGCAGTTACACTGCGATTCTAAGAGCTGAGAAAACGCGTTTATTTCGGGCTGAAAAACACGTTTTGAAAACTGTGCTGTTCATGCCATATAACTTACATGGTGGTGACCAAAGTTGCCAAAACGTGTTTATTTCTGCTGTAAAACACGTTTTGACAATTTCAGCACACTGGGGTTAAGGGCTGACTCACTGTGCTCTTCTGAGACAGGCAGTTACACTGCGATTCTAAGAGCTGAGAAAACGCGTTTATTTCGGGCTGAAAAACACGTTTTGAAAACTGTGCTGTTCCTGCCATATAACTTACATGGTGGTGACCAAAGTTGCCAAAACGTGTTTATTTCTGCTGTAAAACACGTTTTGACAATTTCAGCACACTGGGGTTAAGGGCTGACTCACTGTGCTCTTCTGAGCCAGGCAGTTACACTGCGATTCTAAGGGCTGAGAAAACGCGTTTATTTCGGGCTGAAAAACACGTTTTGAAAACTGTGCTGTTCATGCCATATAACTTACATGGTGGTGACCAAAGTTGCCAAAACGTGTTTATTTCTGCTGTAAAACACGTTTTGACAATTTCAGCACACTGGGGTTAAGGGCTGACTCACTGTGCTCTTCTGAGACAGGCAGTTACACTGCGATTCTAAGGGCTGAGAAAACGCGTTTATTTCGGGCTGAAAAACACGTTTTGAAAACTGTGCTGTTCATGCCATATAACTTACATGGTGGTGACCAAAGTTGCCAAAACGTGTTTATTTCTGCTGTAAAACACGTTTTGACAATTTCAGCACACTGGGGTTAAGGGCTGACTCACTGTGCTCTTCTGAGACAGGCAGTTACACTGCGATTCTAAGAGCTGAGAAAACGCGTTTATTTCGGGCTGAAAAACACGTTTTGAAAACTGTGCTGTTCCTGCCATATAACTTACATGGTGGTGACCAAAGTTGCCAAAACGTGTTTATTTCTGCTGAAAAACACGTTTTGACAATTTCAGCACACTGGGGTTAAGGGCTGACTCACTGTGCTCTTCTGAGACAGGCAGTTACACTGTGATTCTAAGGGCTGAGAAAACGCGTTTATTTCGGGCTGAAAAACACGTTTTGAAAACTGTGCTGTTCCTGCCCTATAAGTTACATGGTGCTGACCAAAGTTGCCAAAACGTGTTTATTTCTGCTGTAAAACACGTTTTGACAATTTCAGCACACTGGGGTTAAGGGCTGACTCAGTGTGCTCTTCTGAGACAGGCAGTTACACTGCGATTCTAAGAGCTGAGAAAACGCGTTTATTTCGGGCTGAAAAACACGTTTTGAAAACTGTGCTGTTCCTGCCCTATAAGTTACATGGTGCTGACCAAAGTTGCCAAAACGTGTTTATTTCTGCTGTAAAACACGTTTTGACAATTTCAGCACACTGGGGTTAAGGGCTGACTCAGTGTGCTCTTCTGAGACAGGCAGTTACACTGCGATTCTAAGAGCTGAGAAAACGCGTTTATTTCGGGCTGAAAAACACGTTTTGAAAACTGTGCTGTTCCTGCCCTATAACTTACATGGTGGTGACCAAAGTTGCCAAAACGTGTTTATTTCTGCTGAAAAACACGTTTTGACAATTTCAGCACACTGGGGTTAAGGGCTGACTCAGTGTGCTCTTCTGAGACAGGCAGTTACACTGCGATTCTAAGAGCTGAAAAAACGCGTTTATTTCGGGCTGAAAAACACGTTTTGAAAACTGTGCTGTTCCTGCCCTATAACTTACATGGTGGTGACCAAAGTTGCCAAAACGTGTTTATTTCTGCTGTAAAACACGTTTTGACAATTTCAGCACACTGGGGTTAAGGGCTGACTCAGTGTGCTCTTCTGAGACAGGCAGTTACACTGCGATTCTAAGAGCTGAGAAAACGCGTTTATTTCGGGCTGAAAAACACGTTTTGAAAACTGTGCTGTTCCTGCCCTATAACTTACATGGTGGTGACCAAAGTTGCCAAAACGTGTTTATTTCTGCTGAAAAACACGTTTTGACAATTTCAGCACACTGGGGTTAAGGGCTGACTCAGTTTGCTCTTCTGAGCCAGGCAGTTACACTGTGATTCTAAGGGCTGAGAAAACGCGTTTATTTCGGGCTGAAAAACACGTTTTGAAAACTGTGCTGTTCCTGCCCTATAACTTACATGGTGGTGACCAAAGTTGCCAAAACGTGTTTATTTCTGCTGTAAAACACGTTTTGACAATTTCAGCACACTGGGGTTAAGGGCTGACTCAGTGTGCTCTTCTGAGACAGGCAGTTACACTGCGATTCTAAGGGCTGAGAAAACGCGTTTATTTCGGGCTGAAAAACACGTTTTGAAAACTGTGCTGTTCCTGCCCTATAAGTTACATGGTGGTGACCAAAGTTGCCAAAACGTGTTTATTTCTGCTGTAAAACACGTTTTGACAATTTCAGCACACTGGGGTTAAGGGCTGACTCACTGTGCTCTTCTGAGCCAGGCAGTTACACTGCGATTCTAAGAGCTGAGAAAACGCGTTTATTTCGGGCTGAAAAACACGTTTTGAAAACTGTGCTGTTCATGCCATATAACTTACATGGTGGTGACCAAAGTTGCCAAAACGTGTTTATTTCTGCTGTAAAACACGTTTTGACAATTTCAGCACACTGGGGTTAAGGGCTGACTCACTGTGCTCTTCTGAGACAGGCAGTTACACTGCGATTCTAAGAGCTGAGAAAACGCGTTTATTTCGGGCTGAAAAACACGTTTTGAAAACTGTGCTGTTCCTGCCATATAACTTACATGGTGGTGACCAAAGTTGCCAAAACGTGTTTATTTCTGCTGTAAAACACGTTTTGACAATTTCAGCACACTGGGGTTAAGGGCTGACTCACTGTGCTCTTCTGAGACAGGCAGTTACACTGCGACTCTAAGAGCTGAGAAAACGCGTTTATTTCAGGCTGAAAAACACGTTTTGAAAACTGTGCTGTTCCTGCCATATAACTTACATGGTGGTGACCAAAGTTGCCAAAACGTGTTTATTTCTGCTGAAAAACACGTTTTGACAATTTCAGCACACTGGGGTTAAGGGCTGACTCACTGAGCTCTTCTGAGACAGGCAGTTACACTGTGATTCTAAGGGCTGAGAAAACGCGTTTATTTCGGGCTGAAAAACACGTTTTGAAAACTGTGCTGTTCCTGCCCTATAACTTACATGGTGGTGACCAAAGTTGCCAAAACGTGTTTATTTCTGCTGAAAAACACGTTTTGACAATTTCAGCACACTGGGGTTAAGGGCTGACTCAGTGTGCTCTTCTGAGACAGGCAGTTACACTGCGATTCTAAGAGCTGAGAAAACGCGTTTATTTCGGGCTGAAAAACACGTTTTGAAAACTGTGCTGTTCCTGCCCTATAACTTACATGGTGGTGACCAAAGTTGCCAAAACGTGTTTATTTCTGCTGAAAAACACGTTTTGACAATTTCAGCACACTGGGGTTAAGGGCTGACTCAGTGTGCTCTTCTGAGACAGGCAGTTACACTGCGATTCTAAGAGCTGAGAAAACGCGTTTATTTCGGGCTGAAAAACACGTTTTGAAAACTGTGCTGTTCCTACCCTATAACTTACATGGTGGTGACCAAAGTTGCCAAAACGTGTTTATTTCTGCTGAAAAACACGTTTTGACAATTTCAGCACACTGGGGTTAAGGGCTGACTCAGTGTGCTCTTCTGAGACAGGCAGTTACACTGCGATTCTAAGAGCTGAGAAAACGCGTTTATTTCGGGCTGAAAAACACGTTTTGAAAACTGTGCTGTTCCTGCCCTATAACTTACATGGTGGTGACCAAAGTTGCCAAAACGTGTTTATTTCTGCTGAAAAACACGTTTTGACAATTTCAGCACACTGGGGTTAAGGGCTGACTCAGTTTGCTCTTCTGAGCCAGGCATTTACACTGTGATTCTAAGGGCTGAGAAAACGCGTTTATTTCGGGCTGAAAAACACGTTTTGAAAACTGTGCTGTTCCTGCCCTATAACTTACCTGGTGGTGACCAAAGTTGCCAAAACGTGTTTATTTCTGCTGAAAAACACGTTTTGACAATTTCAGCACACTGGGGTTAAGGGCTGACTCAGTGTGCTCTTCTGAGACAGGCAGTTACACTGCGATTCTAAGAGCTGAGAAAACGCGTTTATTTCGGGCTGAAAAACACGTTTTGAAAACTGTGCTGTTCCTGCCCTATAACTTACATGGTGGTGACCAAAGTTGCCAAAACGTGTTTATTTCTGCTGAAAAACACGTTTTGACAATTTCAGCACACTGGGGTTAAGGGCTGACTCAGTTTGCTCTTCTGAGCCAGGCATTTACACTGCGATTCTAAGGGCTGAGAAAACGCGTTTATTTCGGGCTGAAAAACACGTTTTGAAAACTGTGCTGTTCCTGCCCTATAACTTACATGGTGGTGACCAAAGTTGCCAAAACGTGTTTATTTCTGCTGTAAAACACGTTTTGACAATTTCAGCACACTGGGGTTAAGGGCTGACTCAGTGTGCTCTTCTGAGCCAGGCAGTTACACTGCGATTCTAAGGGCTGAGAAAACGCGTTTATTTCGGGCTGAAAAACACGTTTTGAAAACTGTGCTGTTCCTGCCCTATAACTTACATGGTGGTGACCAAAGTTGCCAAAACGTGTTTATTTCTGCTGAAAAACACGTTTTGACAATTTCAGCACACTGGGGTTAAGGGCTGACTCAGTTTGCTCTTCTGAGCCAGGCAGTTACACTGTGATTCTAAGGGCTGAGAAAACGCGTTTATTTCGGGCTGAAAAACACGTTTTGAAAACTGTGCTGTTCCTGCCCTATAACTTACATGGTGGTGACCAAAGTTGCCAAAACGTGTTTATTTCTGCTGAAAAACACGTTTTGACAATTTCAGCACACTGGGGTTAAGGGCTGACTCAGTGTGCTCTTCTGAGACAGGCAGTTACACTGCGATTCTAAGAGCTGAGAAAACGCGTTTATTTCGGGCTGAAAAACACGTTTTGAAAACTGTGCTGTTCCTGCCCTATAACTTACATGGTGGTGACCAAAGTTGCCAAAACGTGTTTATTTCTGCTGAAAAACACGTTTTGACAATTTCAGCACACTGGGGTTAAGTGCTGACTCAGTGTGCTCTTCTGAGCCAGGCAGTTACACTGCGATTCTAAGGGCTGAGAAAACGCGTTGATTTCGAGCTGAAAAACACGTTTTGAAAACTGTGCTGTTCCTGCCATATAACTTACATGGTGGTGACCAAAGTTGCCAAAACGTGTTTATTTCTGCTGAAAAACACGTTTTGACAATTTCAGCACACTGGGGTTAAGGGCTGACTCACTGTGCTCTTCTGAGACAGGCAGTTACACTGTGATTCTAAGGGCAGAGAAAACGCGTTTATTTCGGGCTGAAAAACACGTTTTGAAAACTGTGCTGTTCCTGCCATATAACTTACCTGGTGGTGACCAAAGTTGCCAAAACGTGTTTATTTCTGCTGAAAAACACGTTTTGACAATTTCAGCACACTGGGGTTAAGGGCTGACTCACTGTGCTCTTCTGAGACAGGCAGTTACACTGTGATTCTAAGGGCTGAGAAAACGCGTTTATTTCGGGCTGAAAAACACGTTTTGAAAACTGTGCTGTTCCTGCCATATAACTTCCATGGTGGTGACCAAAGTTGCCAAAACGTGTTTATTTCTGCTGAAAAACACGTTTTGACAATTTCAGCACACTGGGGTTAAGGGCTGACTCAGTGTGCTCTTCTGAGACAGGCAGTTACACTGCGATTCTAAGGGCTGAGAAAACGCGTTTATTTCGGGCTGAAAAACACGTTTTGAAAACTGTGCTGTTCCTGCCCTATAAGTTACATGGTGCTGACCAAAGTTGCCAAAACGTGTTTATTTCTTCTGTAAAACACGTTTTGACAATTTCAGCACACTGGGGTTAAGGGCTGACTCAGTGTGCTCTTCTGAGACAGGCAGTTTCACTGCGATTCTAAGAGCTGAGAAAACGCGTTTATTTCGGGCTGAAAAACACGTTTTGAAAACTGTGCTGTTCCTGCCATATACCTTACATGGTGGTGACCAAAGTTGCCAAAACGTGTTTATTTCTGCTGAAAAACACGTTTTGACAATTTCAGCACACTGGGGTTAAGGGCTGACTCAGTGTGCTCTTCTGAGACAGGCATTTACACTGCGATTCTAAGAGCTGAGAAAACGCGTTTATTTCGGGCTGAAAAACACGTTTTGAAAACTGTGCTGTTCCTGCCCTATAACTTACATGGTGGTGACCAAAGTTGCCAAAACGTGTTTATTTCTGCTGAAAAACACGTTTTGACAATTTCAGCACACTGGGGTTAAGGGCTGACTCAGTGTGCTCTTCTGAGACAGGCAGTTACACTGCGATTCTAAGAGCTGAGAAAACGCGTTTATTTCGGGCTGAAAAACACGTTTTGAAAACTGTGCTGTTCCTGCCCTATAACTTACATGGTGGTGACCAAAGTTGCCAAAACGTGTTTATTTCTGCTGAAAAACACGTTTTGACAATTTCAGCACACTGGGGTTAAGGGCTGACTCAGTTTGCTCTTCTGAGCCAGGCATTTACACTGTGATTCTAAGCGCTGAGAAAACGCGTTTATTTCGGGCTGAAAAACACGTTTTGAAAACTGTGCTGTTCCTGCCCTATAACTTACATGGTGGTGACCAAAGTTGCCAAAACGTGTTTATTTCTGCTGTAAAACACGTTTTGACAATTTCAGCACACTGGGGTTAAGGGCTGACTCAGTGTGCTCTTCTGAGACAGGCAGTTACACTGCGATTCTAAGAGCTGAGAAAACGCGTTTATTTCGGGCTGAAAAACACGTTTTGAAAACTGTGCTGTTCCTGCCCTATAACTTACATGGTGGTGACCAAAGTTGCCAAAACGTGTTTATTTCTGCTGAAAAACACGTTTTGACAATTTCAGCGCACTGGGGTTAAGGGCTGACTCAGTGTGCTCTTCTGAGACAGGCAGTTACACTGCGATTCTAAGAGCTGAGAAAACGCGTTTATTTCGGGCTGAAAAACACGTTTTGAAAACTGTGCTGTTCCTGCCCTATAACTTACATGGTGGTGACCAAAGTTGCCAAAACGTGTTTATTTCTGCTGAAAAACACGTTTTGACAATTTCAGCACACTGGGGTTAAGGGCTGACTCAGTGTGCTCTTCTGAGACAGGCAGTTACACTGCGATTCTAAGAGCTGAGAAAACGCGTTTATTTCGGGCTGAAAAACACGTTTTGAAAACTGTGCTGTTCCTGCCCTATAACTTACATGGTGGTGACCAAAGTTGCCAAAACGTGTTTATTTCTGCTGAAAAACACGTTTTGACAATTTCAGCACACTGGGGTTAAGGGCTGACTCAGTGTGCTCTTCTGAGACAGGCAGTTACACTGCGATTCTAAGAGCTGAGAAAACGCGTTTATTTCGGGCTGAAAAACACGTTTTGAAAACTGTGCTGTTCCTGCCCTATAACTTACATGGTGGTGACCAAAGTTGCCAAAACGTGTTTATTTCTGCTGAAAAACACGTTTTGACAATTTCAGCACACTGGGGTTAAGGGCTGACTCAGTGTGCTCTTCTGAGACAGGCAGTTACACTGCGATTCTAAGAGCTGAGAAAACGCGTTTATTTCGGGCTGAAAAACACGTTTTGAAAACTGTGCTGTTCCTGCCCTATAACTTACATGGTGGTGACCAAAGTTGCCAAAACGTGTTTATTTCTGCTGTAAAACACGTTTTGACAATTTCAGCACACTGGGGTTAAGGGCTGACTCAGTGTGCTCTTCTGAGACAGGCAGTTACACTGCGATTCTAAGAGCTGAGAAAACGCGTTTATTTCGGGCTGAAAAACACGTTTTGAAAACTGTGCTGTTCCTGCCCTATAACTTACATGGTGGTGACCAAAGTTGCCAAAACGTGTTTATTTCTGCTGAAAAACACGTTTTGACAATTTCAGCACACTGGGGTTAAGGGCTGACTCAGTTTGCTCTTCTGAGCCAGGCATTTACACTGTGATTCTAAGGGCTGAGAAAACGCGTTTATTTCGGGCTGAAAAACACGTTTTGAAAACTGTGCTGTTCCTGCCCTATAACTTACATGGTGGTGACCAAAGTTGCCAAAACGTGTTTATTTCTGCTGTAAAACACGTTTTGACAATTTCAGCACACTGGGGTTAAGGGCTGACTCAGTGTGCTCTTCTGAGCCAGGCAGTTACACTGTGATTCTAAGGGCTGAGAAAACGCGTTTATTTCGGGCTGAAAAACACGTTTTGAAAACTGTGCTGTTCCTGCCCTATAACTTACATGGTGGTGACCAAAGTTGCCAAAACGTGTTTATTTCTGCTGAAAAACACGTTTTGACAATTTCAGCACACTGGGGTTAAGGGCTGACTCAGTTTGCTCTTCTGAGCCAGGCAGTTACACTGTGATTCTAAGGGCTGAGAAAACGCGTTTATTTCGGGCTGAAAAACACGTTTTGAAAACTGTGCTGTTCCTGCCCTATAACTTACATGGTGGTGACCAAAGTTGCCAAAACGTGTTTATTTCTGCTGAAAAACACGTTTTGACAATTTCAGCACACTGGGGTTAAGGGCTGACTCAGTTTGCTCTTCTGAGCCAGGCAGTTACACTGTGATTCTAAGGGCTGAGAAAACGCGTTTATTTCGGGCTGAAAAACACGTTTTGAAAACTGTGCTGTTCCTGCCCTATAACTTACATGGTGGTGACCAAAGTTGCCAAAACGTGTTTATTTCTGCTGTAAAACACGTTTTGACAATTTCAGCACACTGGGGTTAAGGGCTGACTCAGTTTGCTCTTCTGAGCCAGGCAGTTACACTGTGATTCTAAGGGCTGAGAAAACGCGTTTATTTCGGGCTGAAAAACACGTTTTGAAAACTGTGCTGTTCCTGCCCTATAACTTACATGGTGGTGACCAAAGTTGCCAAAACGTGTTTATTTCTGCTGTAAAACACGTTTTGACAATTTCAGCACACTGGGGTTAAGGGCTGACTCAGTTTGCTCTTCTGAGACAGGCAGTTACACTGTGATTCTAAGGGCTGAGAAAACGCGTTTATTTCGGGCTGAAAAACACGTTTTGAAAACTGTGCTGTTCCTGCCCTATAACTTACATGGTGGTGACCAAAGTTGCCAAAACGTGTTTATTTCTGCTGAAACACACGTTTTGACAATTTCAGCACACTGGGGTTAAGGGCTGACTCAGTGTGCTCTTCTGAGAAAGGCAGTTACACTGCGATTCTAAGAGCTGAGAAAACGCGTTTATTTCGGGCTGAAAAACACGTTTTGAAAACTTTGCTGTTCCTGCCCTATAACTTACATGGTGGTGACCAAAGTTGCCAAAACGTGTTTATTTCTGCTGAAAAACACGTTTTGACAATTTCAGCACACTGGGGTTAAGGGCTGATTCAGTTTGCTCTTCTGAGCCAGGCAGTCACACTGTGATTCTAAGGGCTGAGAAAACGCGTTTATTTCGGGCTGAAAAACACGTTTTGAAAACTGTGCTGTTCCTGCCCTATAACTTACATGGTGGTGACCAAAGTTGCCAAAACGTGTTTATTTCTGCTGAAAAACACGTTTTGACAATTTCAGCACACTGGGGTTAAGGGCTGACTCAGTGTGCTCTTCTGAGACAGGCAGTTACACTGCGATTCTAAGAGCTGAGAAAACGCGTTTATTTCGGGCTGAAAAACACGTTTTGAAAACTGTGCTGTTCCTGCCCTATAACTTACATGGTGGTGACCAAAGTTGCCAAAACGTGTTTATTTCTACTGAAAAACACGTTTTGACAATTTCAGCACACTGGGGTTAAGTGCTGACTCAGTGTGCTCTTCTGAGCCAGGCAGTTACACTGCGATTCTAAGGGCTGAGAAAACGCGTTGATTTCGAGCTGAAAAACACGTTTTGAAAACTGTGCTGTTCCTGCCATATAACTTACATGGTGGTGACCAAAGTTGCCAAAACGTGTTTATTTCTGCTGAAAAACACGTTTTGACAATTTCAGCACACTGGGGTTAAGGGCTGACTCACTGTGCTCTTCTGAGACAGGCAGTTACACTGTGATTCTAAGGGCAGAGAAAACGCGTTTATTTCGGGCTGAAAAACACGTTTTGAAAACTGTGCTGTTCCTGCCATATAACTTACCTGGTGGTGACCAAAGTTGCCAAAACGTGTTTATTTCTGCTGAAAAACACGTTTTGACAATTTCAGCACACTGGGGTTAAGGGCTGACTCACTGTGCTCTTCTGAGACAGGCAGTTACACTGTGATTCTAAGGGCTGAGAAAACGCGTTTATTTCGGGCTGAAAAACACGTTTTGAAAACTGTGCTGTTCCTGCCCTATAACTTACATGGTGGTGACCAAAGTTGCCAAAACGTGTTTATTTCTGCTGTAAAACACGTTTTGACAATTTCAGCACACTGGGGTTAAGGGCTGACTCAGTGTGCTCTTCTGAGACAGGCAGTTACACTGCGATTCTAAGAGCTGAGAAAACGCGTTTATTTCGGGCTGAAAAACACGTTTTGAAAACTGTGCTGTTCCTGCCCTATAACTTACATGGTGGTGACCAAAGTTGCCAAAACGTGTTTATTTCTGCTGAAAAACACGTTTTGACAATTTCAGCGCACTGGGGTTAAGGGCTGACTCAGTGTGCTCTTCTGAGACAGGCAGTTACACTGCGATTCTAAGAGCTGAGAAAACGCGTTTATTTCGGGCTGAAAAACACGTTTTGAAAACTGTGCTGTTCCTGCCCTATAACTTACATGGTGGTGACCAAAGTTGCCAAAACGTGTTTATTTCTGCTGAAAAACACGTTTTGACAATTTCAGCACACTGGGGTTAAGGGCTGACTCAGTGTGCTCTTCTGAGACAGGCAGTTACACTGCGATTCTAAGAGCTGAGAAAACGCGTTTATTTCGGGCTGAAAAACACGTTTTGAAAACTGTGCTGTTCCTGCCCTATAACTTACATGGTGGTGACCAAAGTTGCCAAAACGTGTTTATTTCTGCTGAAAAACACGTTTTGACAATTTCAGCACACTGGGGTTAAGGGCTGACTCAGTGTGCTCTTCTGAGACAGGCAGTTACACTGCGATTCTAAGAGCTGAGAAAACGCGTTTATTTCGGGCTGAAAAACACGTTTTGAAAACTGTGCTGTTCCTGCCCTATAACTTACATGGTGGTGACCAAAGTTGCCAAAACGTGTTTATTTCTGCTGAAAAACACGTTTTGACAATTTCAGCACACTGGGGTTAAGGGCTGACTCAGTGTGCTCTTCTGAGACAGGCAGTTACACTGCGATTCTAAGAGCTGAGAAAACGCGTTTATTTCGGGCTGAAAAACACGTTTTGAAAACTGTGCTGTTCCTGCCCTATAACTTACATGGTGGTGACCAAAGTTGCCAAAACGTGTTTATTTCTGCTGTAAAACACGTTTTGACAATTTCAGCACACTGGGGTTAAGGGCTGACTCAGTGTGCTCTTCTGAGACAGGCAGTTACACTGCGATTCTAAGAGCTGAGAAAACGCGTTTATTTCGGGCTGAAAAACACGTTTTGAAAACTGTGCTGTTCCTGCCCTATAACTTACATGGTGGTGACCAAAGTTGCCAAAACGTGTTTATTTCTGCTGAAAAACACGTTTTGACAATTTCAGCACACTGGGGTTAAGGGCTGACTCAGTTTGCTCTTCTGAGCCAGGCATTTACACTGTGATTCTAAGGGCTGAGAAAACGCGTTTATTTCGGGCTGAAAAACACGTTTTGAAAACTGTGCTGTTCCTGCCCTATAACTTACATGGTGGTGACCAAAGTTGCCAAAACGTGTTTATTTCTGCTGTAAAACACGTTTTGACAATTTCAGCACACTGGGGTTAAGGGCTGACTCAGTGTGCTCTTCTGAGCCAGGCAGTTACACTGTGATTCTAAGGGCTGAGAAAACGCGTTTATTTCGGGCTGAAAAACACGTTTTGAAAACTGTGCTGTTCCTGCCCTATAACTTACATGGTGGTGACCAAAGTTGCCAAAACGTGTTTATTTCTGCTGAAAAACACGTTTTGACAATTTCAGCACACTGGGGTTAAGGGCTGACTCAGTTTGCTCTTCTGAGCCAGGCAGTTACACTGTGATTCTAAGGGCTGAGAAAACGCGTTTATTTCGGGCTGAAAAACACGTTTTGAAAACTGTGCTGTTCCTGCCCTATAACTTACATGGTGGTGACCAAAGTTGCCAAAACGTGTTTATTTCTGCTGAAAAACACGTTTTGACAATTTCAGCACACTGGGGTTAAGGGCTGACTCAGTTTGCTCTTCTGAGCCAGGCAGTTACACTGTGATTCTAAGGGCTGAGAAAACGCGTTTATTTCGGGCTGAAAAACACGTTTTGAAAACTGTGCTGTTCCTGCCCTATAACTTACATGGTGGTGACCAAAGTTGCCAAAACGTGTTTATTTCTGCTGTAAAACACGTTTTGACAATTTCAGCACACTGGGGTTAAGGGCTGACTCAGTTTGCTCTTCTGAGCCAGGCAGTTACACTGTGATTCTAAGGGCTGAGAAAACGCGTTTATTTCGGGCTGAAAAACACGTTTTGAAAACTGTGCTGTTCCTGCCCTATAACTTACATGGTGGTGACCAAAGTTGCCAAAACGTGTTTATTTCTGCTGTAAAACACGTTTTGACAATTTCAGCACACTGGGGTTAAGGGCTGACTCAGTTTGCTCTTCTGAGACAGGCAGTTACACTGTGATTCTAAGGGCTGAGAAAACGCGTTTATTTCGGGCTGAAAAACACGTTTTGAAAACTGTGCTGTTCCTGCCCTATAACTTACATGGTGGTGACCAAAGTTGCCAAAACGTGTTTATTTCTGCTGAAACACACGTTTTGACAATTTCAGCACACTGGGGTTAAGGGCTGACTCAGTGTGCTCTTCTGAGAAAGGCAGTTACACTGCGATTCTAAGAGCTGAGAAAACGCGTTTATTTCGGGCTGAAAAACACGTTTTGAAAACTTTGCTGTTCCTGCCCTATAACTTACATGGTGGTGACCAAAGTTGCCAAAACGTGTTTATTTCTGCTGAAAAACACGTTTTGACAATTTCAGCACACTGGGGTTAAGGGCTGATTCAGTTTGCTCTTCTGAGCCAGGCAGTTACACTGTGATTCTAAGGGCTGAGAAAACGCGTTTATTTCGGGCTGAAAAACACGTTTTGAAAACTGTGCTGTTTATGCCCTATAACTTACATGGTGGTGACCAAAGTTGCCAAAACGTGTTTATTTCTGCTGTAAAACACGTTTTGACAATTTCAGCACACTGGGGTTAAGGGCTGACTCAGTGTGCTCTTCTGAGACAGGCAGTTACACTGTGATTCTAAGGGCTGAGAAAACGCGTTTATTTCGGGCTGAAAAACACGTTTTGAAAACTGTGCTGTTCCTGCCCTATAAGTTACATGGTGGTGACCAAAGTTGCCAAAACGTGTTTATTTCTGCTGTAAAACACGTTTTGACAATTTCAGCACACTGGGGTTAAGGGCTGACTCACTGTGCTCTTCTGAGACAGGCAGTTACACTGCGATTCTAAGAGCTGAGAAAACGCGTTTATTTCGGGCTGAAAAACACGTTTTGAAAACTGTGCTGTTCATGCCATATAACTTACATGGTGGTGACCAAAGTTGCCAAAACGTGTTTATTTCTGCTGTAAAACACGTTTTGACAATTTCAGCACACTGGGGTTAAGGGCTGACTCACTGTGCTCTTCTGAGCCAGGCAGTTACACTGCGATTCTAAGGGCTGAGAAAACGCGTTTATTTCGGGCTGAAAAACACGTTTTGAAAACTGTGCTGTTCATGCCATATAACTTACATGGTGGTGACCAAAGTTGCCAAAACGTGTTTATTTCTGCTGTAAAACACGTTTTGATAATTTCAGCACACTGGGGTTAAGGGCTGACTCACTGTGCTCTTCTGAGACAGGCAGTTACACTGCGATTCTAAGAGCTGAGAAAACGCGTTTATTTCGGGCTGAAAAACACGTTTTGAAAACTGTGCTGTTCCTGCCATATAACTTACATGGTGGTGACCAAAGTTGCCAAAACGTGTTTATTTCTGCTGAAAAACACGTTTTGACAATTTCAGCACACTGGGGTTAAGGGCTGACTCACTGTGCTCTTCTGAGACAGGCAGTTACACTGTGATTCTAAGGGCTGAGAAAACGCGTTTATTTCGGGCTGAAAAACACGTTTTGAAAACTGTGCTGTTCCTGCCCTATAAGTTACATGGTGCTGACCAAAGTTGCCAAAACGTGTTTATTTCTGCTGTAAAACACGTTTTGACAATTTCAGCACACTGGGGTTAAGGGCTGACTCAGTGTGCTCTTCTGAGACAGGCAGTTACACTGCGATTCTAAGAGCTGAGAAAACGCGTTTATTTCGGGCTGAAAAACACGTTTTGAAAACTGTGCTGTTCCTGCCCTATAAGTTACATGGTGCTGACCAAAGTTGCCAAAACGTGTTTATTTCTGCTGTAAAACACGTTTTGACAATTTCAGCACACTGGGGTTAAGGGCTGACTCAGTGTGCTCTTCTGAGACAGGCAGTTACACTGCGATTCTAAGAGCTGAGAAAACGCGTTTATTTCGGGCTGAAAAACACGTTTTGAAAACTGTGCTGTTCCTGCCCTATAACTTACATGGTGGTGACCAAAGTTGCCAAAACGTGTTTATTTCTGCTGAAAAACACGTTTTGACAATTTCAGCACACTGGGGTTAAGGGCTGACTCAGTGTGCTCTTCTGAGACAGGCAGTTACACTGCGATTCTAAGAGCTGAGAAAACGCGTTTATTTCGGGCTGAAAAACACGTTTTGAAAACTGTGCTGTTCCTGCCCTATAACTTACATGGTGGTGACCAAAGTTGCCAAAACGTGTTTATTTCTGCTGAAAAACACGTTTTGACAATTTCAGCACACTGGGGTTAAGGGCTGACTCAGTGTGCTCTTCTGAGACAGGCAGTTACACTGCGATTCTAAGAGCTGAGAAAACGCGTTTATTTCGGGCTGAAAAACACGTTTTGAAAACTGTGCTGTTCCTGCCCTATAACTTACATGGTGGTGACCAAAGTTGCCAAAACGTGTTTATTTCTGCTGAAAAACACGTTTTGACAATTTCAGCACACTGGGGTTAAGGGCTGACTCAGTGTGCTCTTCTGAGACAGGCAGTTACACTGCGATTCTAAGAGCTGAGAAAACGCGTTTATTTCGGGCTGAAAAACACGTTTTGAAAACTGTGCTGTTCCTGCCCTATAACTTACATGGTGGTGACCAAAGTTGCCAAAACGTGTTTATTTCTGCTGTAAAACACGTTTTGACAATTTCAGCACACTGGGGTTAAGGGCTGACTCAGTGTGCTCTTCTGAGACAGGCAGTTACACTGCGATTCTAAGAGCTGAGAAAACGCGTTTATTTCGGGCTGAAAAACACGTTTTGAAAACTGTGCTGTTCCTGCCCTATAACTTACATGGTGGTGACCAAAGTTGCCAAAACGTGTTTATTTCTGCTGAAAAACACGTTTTGACAATTTCAGCACACTGGGGTTAAGGGCTGACTCAGTTTGCTCTTCTGAGCCAGGCATTTACACTGTGATTCTAAGGGCTGAGAAAACGCGTTTATTTCGGGCTGAAAAACACGTTTTGAAAACTGTGCTGTTCCTGCCCTATAACTTACATGGTGGTGACCAAAGTTGCCAAAACGTGTTTATATCTGCTGTAAAACACGTTTTGACAATTTCAGCACACTGGGGTTAAGGGCTGACTCAGTGTGCTCTTCTGAGCCAGGCAGTTACACTGTGATTCTAAGGGCTGAGAAAACGCGTTTATTTCGGGCTGAAAAACACGTTTTGAAAACTGTGCTGTTCCTGCCATATAACTTACATGGTGGTGACCAAAGTTGCCAAAACGTGTTTATTTCTGCTGAAAAACACGTTTTGACAATTTCAGCACACTGGGGTTAAGGGCTGACTCAGTTTGCTCTTCTGAGCCAGGCAGTTACACTGTGATTCTAAGGGCTGAGAAAACGCGTTTATTTCGGGCTGAAAAACACGTTTTGAAAACTGTGCTGTTCCTGCCCTATAACTTACATGGTGGTGACCAAAGTTGCCAAAACGTGTTTATTTCTGCTGAAAAACACGTTTTGACAATTTCAGCACACTGGGGTTAAGGGCTGACTCAGTTTGCTCTTCTGAGCCAGGCAGTTACACTGTGATTCTAAGGGCTGAGAAAACGCGTTTATTTCGGGCTGAAAAACACGTTTTGAAAACTGTGCTGTTCCTGCCCTATAACTTACATGGTGGTGACCAAAGTTGCCAAAACGTGTTTATTTCTGCTGAAAAACACGTTTTGACAATTTCAGCACACTGGGGTTAAGGGCTGACTCAGTTTGCTCTTCTGAGCCAGGCAGTTACACTGTGATTCTAAGGGCTGAGAAAACGCGTTTATTTCGGGCTGAAAAACACGTTTTGAAAACTGTGCTGTTTATGCCCTATAACTTACATGGTGGTGACCAAAGTTGCCAAAACGTGTTTATTTCTGCTGTAAAACACGTTTTGACAATTTCAGCACACTGGGGTTAAGGGCTGACTCAGTGTGCTCTTCTGAGACAGGCAGTTACACTGCGATTCTAAGAGCTGAGAAAACGCGTTTATTTCGGGCTGAAAAACATGTTTTGAAAACTGTGCTGTTCCTGCCCTATAACTTACATGGTGGTGACCAAAGTTGCCAAAACGTGTTTATTTCTGCTGAAAAACACGTTTTGACAATTTCAGCACACTGGGGTTAAGGGCTGACTCAGTGTGCTCTTCTGAGACAGGCAGTTACACTGCGATTCTAAGAGCTGAGAAAACGCGTTTATTTCGGGCTGAAAAACACGTTTTGAAAACTGTGCTGTTCCTGCCATATAACTTACATGGTGGTGACCAAAGTTGCCAAAACGTGTTTATTTCTGCTGAAAAACACGTTTTGACAATTTCAGCACACTGGGGTTAAGGGCTGACTCACTGTGCTCTTCTGAGACAGGCAGTTACACTGTGATTCTAAGGGCTGAGAAAACGCGTTTATTTCGGGCTGAAAAACACGTTTTGAAAACTGTGCTGTTCCTGCCCTATAAGTTACATGGTGCTGACCAAAGTTGCCAAAACGTGTTTATTTCTGCTGTAAAACACGTTTTGACAATTTCAGCACACTGGGGTTAAGGGCTGACTCAGTGTGCTCTTCTGAGACAGGCAGTTACACTGCGATTCTAAGAGCTGAGAAAACGCGTTTATTTCGGGCTGAAAAACACGTTTTGAAAACTGTGCTGTTCCTGCCATATAACTTACCTGGTGGTGACCAAAGTTGCCAAAACGTGTTTATTTCTGCTGAAAAACACGTTTTGACAATTTCAGCACACTGGGGTTAAGGGCTGACTCACTGTGCTCTTCTGAGACAGGCAGTTACACTGTGATTCTAAGGGCAGAGAAAACGCGTTTATTTCGTGCTGAAAAACACGTTTTGAAAACTGTGCTGTTCCTGCCCTATAAGTTACATGGTGCTGACCAAAGTTGCCAAAACGTGTTTATTTCTGCTGAAAAACACGTTTAGACAATTTCAGCACACTGGGGTTAAGGGCTGACTCAGTTTGCTCTTCTGAGCCAGGCAGTTACACTGTGATTCTAAGGGCTGAGAAAACGCGTTTATTTCGGGCTGAAAAACACGTTTTGAAAACTGTGCTGTTCCTGCCCTATAACTTACATGGTGGTGACCAAAGTTGCCAAAACGTGTTTATTTCTGCTGAAAAACACGTTTTGACAATTTCAGCACACTGGGGTTAAGGGCTGACTCAGTTTGCTCTTCTGAGCCAGGCAGTTACACTGTGATTCTAAGGGCTGAGAAAACGCGTTTATTTCGGGCTGAAAAACATGTTTTGAAAACTGTGCTGTTCCTGCCCTATAACTTACATGGTGGTGACCAAAGTTGCCAAAACGTGTTTATTTCTGCTGTAAAACACGTTTTGACAATTTCAGCACACTGGGGTTAAGGGCTGACTCAGTGTGCTCTTCTGAGCCAGGCAGTTACACTGTGATTCTAAGGGCTGAGAAAACGCGTTTATTTCGAGCTGAAAAACACGTTTTGAAAACTGTGCTGTTCCTGCCATATAACTTACATGGTGGTGACCAAAGTTGCCAAAACGTGTTTATTTCTGCTGAAAAACACGTTTTGACAATTTCAGCACACTGGGGTTAAGGGCTGACTCACTGTGCTCTTCTGAGACAGGCAGTTACACTATGATTCTAAGGGCAGAGAAAACGCGTTTATTTCGGGCTGAAAAACACGTTTTGAAAACTGTGCTGTTCCTGCCATATAACTTACCTGGTGGTGACCAAAGTTGCCAAAACGTGTTTATTTCTGCTGAAAAACACGTTTTGACAATTTCAGCACACTGGGGTTAAGGGCTGACTCACTGTGCTCTTCTGAGACAGGCAGTTACACTGTGATTCTAAGGGCTGAGAAAACGCGTTTATTTCGGGCTGAAAAACACGTTTTGAAAACTGTGCTGTTCCTGCCATATAACTTACATGGTGGTGACCAAAGTTGCCAAAACGTGTTTATTTCTGCTGAAAAACACGTTTTGACAATTTCAGCACACTGGGGTTAAGGGCTGACTCAGTGTGCTCTTCTGAGCCAGGCAGTTACACTGTGATTCTAAGGGCTGAGAAAACGCGTTTATTTCGGGCTGAAAAACACGTTTTGAAAACTGTGCTGTTCCTGCCCTATAAGTTACATGGTGCTGACCAAAGTTGCCAAAACGTGTTTATTTCTGCTGTAAAACACGTTTTGACAATTTCAGCACACTGGGGTTAAGGGCTGACTCAGTGTGCTCTTCTGAGACAGGCAGTTACACTGCGATTCTAAGAGCTGAGAAAACGCGTTTATTTCGGGCTGAAAAACACGTTTTGAAAACTGTGCTGTTCCTGCCATATAACTTACATGGTGGTGACCAAAGTTGCCAAAACGTGTTTATTTCTGCTGAAAAACACGTTTTGACAATTTCAGCACACTGGGGTTAAGGGCTGACTCAGTGTGCTCTTCTGAGACAGGCATTTACACTGCGATTCTAAGAGCTGAGAAAACGCGTTTATTTCGGGCTGAAAAACACGTTTTGAAAACTGTGCTGTTCCTGCCCTATAACTTACATGGTGGTGACCAAAGTTGCCAAAACGTGTTTATTTCTGCTGAAAAACACGTTTTGACAATTTCAGCACACTGGGGTTAAGGGCTGACTCAGTGTGCTCTTCTGAGACAGGCAGTTACACTGCGATTCTAAGAGCTGAGAAAACGCGTTTATTTCGGGCTGAAAAACACGTTTTGAAAACTGTGCTGTTCCTGCCCTATAACTTACATGGTGGTGACCAAAGTTGCCAAAACGTGTTTATTTCTGCTGAAAAACACGTTTTGACAATTTCAGCACACTGGGGTTAAGGGCTGACTCAGTTTGCTCTTCTGAGCCAGGCAGTTACACTGTGATTCTAAGGGCTGAGAAAACGTGTTTATTTCGGGCTGAAAAACACGTTTTGAAAACTGTGCTGTTTATGCCCTATAACTTACATGGTGGTGACCAAAGTTGCCAAAACGTGTTTATTTCTGCTGTAAAACACGTTTTGACAATTTCAGCACACTGGGGTTAAGGGCTGACTCAGTGTGCTCTTCTGAGACAGGCAGTTACACTGCGATTCTAAGAGCTGAGAAAACGCGTTTATTTCGGGCTGAAAAACACGTTTTGAAAACTGTGCTGTTCCTGCCCTATAACTTACATGGTGGTGACCAAAGTTGCCAAAACGTGTTTATTTCTGCTGAAAAACACGTTTTGACAATTTCAGCACACTGGGGTTAAGGGCTGACTCACTGTGCTCTTCTGAGACAGGCAGTTACACTGCGATTCTAAGAGCTGAGAAAACGCGTTTATTTCGGGCTGAAAAACACGTTTTGAAAACTGTGCTGTTCCTGCCATATAACTTACATGGTGGTGACCAAAGTTGCCAAAACGTGTTTATTTCTGCTGAAAAACACGTTTTGACAATTTCAGCACACTGGGGTTAAGGGCTGACTCACTGTGCTCTTCTGAGACAGGCAGTTACACTGTGATTCTAAGGGCTGAGAAAACGTGTTTATTTCGGGCTGAAAAACACGTTTTGAAAACTGTGCTGTTCCTGCCCTATAAGTTACATGGTGCTGACCAAAGTTGCCAAAACGTGTTTATTTCTGCTGTAAAACACGTTTTGACAATTTCAGCACACTGGGGTTAAGGGCTGACTCAGTGTGCTCTTCTGAGACAGGCAGTTACACTGCGATTCTAAGAGCTGAGAAAACGCGTTTATTTCGGGCTGAAAAACACGTTTTGAAAACTGTGCTGTTCCTGCCCTATAACTTACATGGTGGTGACCAAAGTTGCCAAAACGTGTTTATTTCTGCTGAAAAACACGTTTTGACAATTTCAGCACACTGGGGTTAAGGGCTGACTCAGTGTGCTCTTCTGAGACAGGCAGTTACACTGCGATTCTAAGAGCTGAGAAAACGCGTTTATTTCGGGCTGAAAAACACGTTTTGAAAACTGTGCTGTTCCTGCCCTATAACTTACATGGTGGTGACCAAAGTTGCCAAAACGTGTTTATTTCTGCTGAAAAACACGTTTTGACAATTTCAGCACACTGGGGTTAAGGGCTGACTCAGTTTGCTCTTCTGAGCCAGGCAGTTACACTGTGATTCTAAGGGCTGAGAAAACGCGTTTATTTCGGGCTGAAAAACACGTTTTGAAAACTGTGCTGTTCCTGCCCTATAACTTACATGGTGGTGACCAAAGTTGCCAAAACGTGTTTATTTCTGCTGAAAAACACGTTTTGACAATTTCAGCACACTGGGGTTAAGGGCTGACTCAGTTTGCTCTTCTGAGCCAGGCAGTTACACTGTGATTCTAAGGGCTGAGAAAACGCGTTTATTTCGGGCTGAAAAACACGTTTTGAAAACTGTGCTGTTTATGCCCTATAACTTACATGGTGGTGACCAAAGTTGCCAAAACGTGTTTATTTCTGCTGTAAAACACGTTTTGACAATTTCAGCACACTGGGGTTAAGGGCTGACTCAGTGTGCTCTTCTGAGACAGGCAGTTACACTGCGATTCTAAGAGCTGAGAAAACGCGTTTATTTCGGGCTGAAAAACACGTTTTGAAAACTGTGCTGTTCCTGCCCTATAACTTACATGGTGGTGACCAAAGTTGCCAAAACGTGTTTATTTCTGCTGAAAAACACGTTTTGACAATTTCAGCACACTGGGGTTAAGGGCTGACTCAGTGTGCTCTTCTGAGACAGGCAGTTACACTGCGATTCTAAGAGCTGAGAAAACGCGTTTATTTCGGGCTGAAAAACACGTTTTGAAAACTGTGCTGTTCCTGCCATATAACTTACATGGTGGTGACCAAAGTTGCCAAAACGTGTTTATTTCTGCTGAAAAACACGTTTTGACAATTTCAGCACACTGGGGTTAAGGGCTGACTCACTGTGCTCTTCTGAGACAGGCAGTTACACTGTGATTCTAAGGGCTGAGAAAACGCGTTTATTTCGGGCTGAAAAACACGTTTTGAAAACTGTGCTGTTCCTGCCCTATAAGTTACATGGTGCTGACCAAAGTTGCCAAAACGTGTTTATTTCTGCTGTAAAACACGTTTTGACAATTTCAGCACACTGGGGTTAAGGGCTGACTCAGTGTGCTCTTCTGAGACAGGCAGTTACACTGCGATTCTAAGAGCTGAGAAAACGCGTTTATTTCGGGCTGAAAAACACGTTTTGAATACTGTGCTGTTCCTGCCATATAACTTACCTGGTGGTGACCAAAGTTGCCAAAACGTGTTTATTTCTGCTGAAAAACACGTTTTGACAATTTCAGCACACTGGGGTTAAGGGCTGACTCACTGTGCTCTTCTGAGACAGGCAGTTACACTGTGATTCTAAGGGCAGAGAAAACGCGTTTATTTCGTGCTGAAAAACACGTTTTGAAAACTGTGCTGTTCCTGCCATATAACTTACCTGGTGGTGACCAAAGTTGCCAAAACGTGTTTATTTCTGCTGAAAAACACGTTTTGACAATTTCAGCACACTGGGGTTAAGGGCTGACTCACTGTGCTCTTCTGAGACAGGCAGTTACACTGTGATTCTAAGGGCTGAGAAAACGCGTTTATTTCGGGCTGAAAAACACGTTTTGAAAACTGTGCTGTTCCTGCCATATAACTTACATGGTGGTGACCAAAGTTGCCAAAACGTGTTTATTTCTGCTGAAAAACACGTTTTGACAATTTCAGCACACTGGGGTTAAGGGCTGACTCAGTGTGCTCTTCTGAGCCAGGCAGTTACACTGTGATTCTAAGGGCTGAGAAAACGCGTTTATTTCGGGCTGAAAAACACGTTTTGAAAACTGTGCTGTTCCTGCCCTATAAGTTACATGGTGCTGACCAAAGTTGCCAAAACGTGTTTATTTCTGCTGTAAAACACGTTTTGACAATTTCAGCACACTGGGGTTAAGGGCTGACTCAGTGTGCTCTTCTGAGACAGGCAGTTACACTGCGATTCTAAGAGCTGAGAAAACGCGTTTATTTCGGGCTGAAAAACACGTTTTGAAAACTGTGCTGTTCCTGCCATATAACTTACATGGTGGTGACCAAAGTTGCCAAAACGTGTTTATTTCTGCTGAAAAACACGTTTTGACAATTTCAGCACACTGGGGTTAAGGGCTGACTCAGTTTGCTCTTCTGAGCCAGGCATTTACACTGTGATTCTAAGGGCTGAGAAAACGCGTTTATTTCGGGCTGAAAAACACGTTTTGAAAACTGTGCTGTTCCTGCCCTATAACTTACATGGTGGTGACCAAAGTTGCCAAAACGTGTTTATTTCTGCTGTAAAACACATTTAGACAATTTCAGCACACTGGGGTTAAGGGCTGACTCAGTGTGCTCTTCTGAGCCAGGCAGTTACACTGTGATTCTAAGGGCTGAGAAAACGCGTTTATTTCGGGCTGAAAAACACGTTTTGAAAACTGTGCTGTTCCTGCCCTATAACTTACATGGTGGTGACCAAAGTTGCCAAAACGTGTTTATTTCTGCTGAAAAACACGTTTTGACAATTTCAGCACACTGGGGTTAAGGGCTGACTCAGTCTGCTCTTCTGAGCCAGGCAGTTACACTGTGATTCTAAGGGCTGAGAAAACGCGTTTATTTCGGGCTGAAAAACACGTTTTGAAAACTGTGCTGTTCCTGCCCTATAACTTACATGGTGGTGACCAAAGTTGCCAAAACGTGTTTATTTCTGCTGAAAAACACGTTTTGACAATTTCAGCACACTGGGGTTAAGGGCTGACTCAGTTTGCTCTTCTGAGCCAGGCAGTTACACTGTGATTCTAAGGGCTGAGAAAACGCGTTTATTTCGGGCTGAAAAACATGTTTTGAAAACTGTGCTGTTCCTGCCCTATAACTTACATGGTGGTGACCAAAGTTGCCAAAACGTGTTTATTTCTGCTGTAAAACACGTTTTGACAATTTCAGCACACTGGGGTTAAGGGCTGACTCAGTGTGCTCTTCTGAGACAGGCAGTTACACTATGATTCTAAGGGCTGAGAAAACGCGTTTATTTCGGCTGAAAAACAAGGTTTGAAAAGTGTGCTGCTCCTGCCCCATAAGTTACATTGGGGTGACCAAGGTTGCAAAAACGTGTTTATTTCTGCTGAAAAACACGCTTTGACAACTTCTGCACACTGGGGTTAAGAGCTGACTCAGTGAGCTCTTCTGAGCCCAGCAGTTACAATGGGATTATAAAGTTTGAAAAAAACGCGTTTATTTCGGCTTAAAAACACGTTTTGAAAAGTGTGCTGTTCATGCCCCGTTAGATACTTTGGGGTGACCAAAGTTGCAAAAACGTGTTTATTTCGGCTGAAAAACACGTTTTGACAACTTCTGCATACTGGGGTTAAGAGCTGACTCAGTGTTCTCTTCTGAGTCCAGCAGTTACATTGGGATTCTAAAGTTTGAAAAGACGCGTTTATTTCGGCTTAAAAACACGTTTTGAAAAGTGTGCTGTTCATGCCCCGTTAGATACTTTGGGGTGACCACAGTTGAAAAACGTGTTTATTTCTGCTGAAAAACACGTTTTGACAACTTCTGCATATTGGGGTTAAGAGCTGACTCAGTGTGCTCTTCTGAGCCAGGCAGTTACATTGGGATTCCAAAGTTTGAAAAAACGCGTATATTTCGGCTGAATAACGCGTTTTGACAACTTCTGCACACTGGGATTAAGAGCTTTCTCAGTGAGTTCTTCTGAGCCCAGCAGTTACATTGGCATTCCAAAGTATGAAAAAACACGTTTATTTCGGCGAAAAACACATTTTGAAAAGTGTGCTGTTCCTGCCCCATAAGTTACATTGGAGTGACAAAAGTTGCAAAAACGTGTTTATTTCTGCTGAAAAACACATTTTGACAATTTCTCTCCACTGGGGTTAAGAGCTGACTCAGTGTGTTCTTCTGAGCCAGGCAGTTACATTGGGATTCCAAAGGTTAAAAAAACGCGTTTAATTCAGCTGAAAAACACGTTTTGACAACTTCTGCACAATTGGGTTAAGAGCTGACTCAGTGTGCTCTTCTGAGCCCAGCAGTTACATTGGGATTCTAAAGTTTGAAAAAACACGTTTATTTCGGCTGAAAAACACGTTTTGAAAACTGTGCTGTTCCTGCCCCATAAGTTACATTGGGGTGACTAAAGTTGCAAAAATGTGTTTATTTCGGGTGAAAAATACGTTTTGACAACTTCTGCACAATGGGATTAAGAGCTGACTCAGTGTGTTCTTCTGAGCCAGGCAGTTACATTGGGGTTCCAAACTTTAAAAAAATGTGTTTATTTCAGTTCAAAAACACGTTTTGAAAAGTGTGCTTTTCCTGCCCCATAAGTTACATTGGGGTGACCAAAGTGCAAAAACGTGTTTATTTCTGTTGAAAAACACGTTTTGACAACTTCTGCACACTGGGGTTAAGAGCTGACTCAGTGTGTTCTTCTGAGCCAGGCAGTGACATTGGGATTTCAAAGTTTGAAGAAACGCGTTTATATCAGCTGAAAAACACGTTTTGACAACTTCTGCACAATTGGGTTAAGAGTTGACTCAGTGAGCTCTTCTGAGCCAGGCAGTTACACTGGGATTCCAAAGTTTGAAAAAACACGTTTATTTCGTTGAAAAACACGTTTTGAAAAGTGTGCTGTTCCTGCCCCATAAGTTACATTGGGGTGACCAAAGTTGCAAAAACGTGTTTATTTCTGCTAAAAAACACGATTTGACAACTTCTGCACTCTGTAGTTAAGACTTGACTTGGTGTGCTCTTCTGAGCCCAGCAATTTCATTGGGATTACAAAGTATGAAAAAACACATTTATTTCGGCTGAAAAACACGTTTTGAAAAGTGTGCTGTTCCTGCCCCATAAGTTACATTGGGGTGACCAAGGTTGCAAAAACGTGTTTATTTCTGCTGAGAAACACGCTTTGACAACTTCTGCACACTGGGGTTAACAGCTGACTCAGTGTGCTCTTCTGAGCCCAGCAGTTACATTGGGATTATAAAGTTTGAAAAAATGCGTTTATTTCGGCTCAAAAACACGTTTTGAAAAGTGTGCTTTTCCTGCCCCATAAGTTACATTTTGGTGACCAATGTTGCAAAAACGTGTTAATTTCGGCTGAAAAACACGTTTTGACAACTTCTGCACACTGGGGTTAAGAGCTGACTCAGTGAGCTCTTCTGAGCCCAGCAGTTACAATGGGATTATAAAGTTTGAAAAAAACGCGTTTATTTCGGCTTAAAAACACGTTTTGAAAAGTGTGCTGTTCATACCCCGTTAGATACTTTGGGGTGACCAAAGTTGCAAAAACGTGTTTATTTCGGCTGAAAAACACGTTTTGACAAGTTCTGCATACTGGGGTTAAGAGCTGACTCAGTGTTCTCTTCTGAGTCCAGCAGTTACATTGGGATTCTAATGTTTGAAAAGACGCGTTTATTTCGGCAGAAAAACACGTTTTGAAAAGTGTGCTTTTCCTACCCCATAAGTTACATTGGGGTGACCACAGTTGAAAAACGTGTTTATTTCTGCTGAAAAACACGTTTTGACAACTTCTGCATATTGGGGTTAAGAGCTGACTCAGTGTGTTTTTCTGAGCCAGGCAGTTACATTGGGATTCCAAAGTTTGAAAAAACGCGTTTATTTCGGCTCAAAAACACGTTTTGGAAAGTGTGCTGTTCCTGCCCCATAAGTTACATTGGGGTGACCAAAGTTGCAAAAACGTGTTTATTTCTGCTGAAAAACACGTTTTGACAACTTCTGCACACTGGGATTAAGTGCTGACTCAGTGTGCTCTTCTGAGCCAGGCAGTTACATTGGGATTCCAAAGTTTGAAAAAACGCGTATATTTCGGCTGAATAACGCGTTTTGACAACTTCTGCACACTGGGATTAAGAGCTTACTCAGTGAGTTCTTCTGAGCCCAGCAGTTACATTGGGATTCCAAAGTATGAAAAAACACGTTTATTTCGGCTGAAAAACACGTTTTGAAAAGTGTGCTGTTCCTGCCCCATAAGTTACATTGGAGTGACCAAAGTTGCAAAAACGTGTTTATTTCTGCTGAAAAACACGTTTTGACAATTTCTCTACACTGGGGTTAAGAGCTGACTCAGTGTGTTCTCTGAGCCAGGCAGTTACATTGGGATTCCAAAGGTTAAAAAAACGCGTTTAATTCAGCTGAAAAACACGTTTTGACAACTTCTGCACAATTGGGTTAAGAGCTGACTCAGTGTGCTCTTCTGAGCCCAACAGTTACATTGGGATTCTAAAGTTTGAAAACACGCGTTTATTTTGGCTGAAAAACACGTTTTGAAAAGTGTGCTTTTCCTGCCCCATAAGTTACATTAGGGTGACCAAATTTGCAAAAATGTGTTTATTTCTGCTGAAAAACACGTTTTGACAACTTCTGCACACTTGGGTTAAGAGCTGACTCAGTGTGCTCTTCTGAGCCAACCAGTTACATTGGGATTCCAAAGTTTGAAAAAACGCATTAATTTCGGCTGAAAAACACGTTTTAAAAGGTGTGCTTTTCCTGCCCCATAAGTTAAATTGGGGTGACGAAAGTTGCAAAAACGTGTTTATTTCTGCTGAAAAACACGTTTTGACAACTTCTGCATATTGGGGTTAAGAGCTGACTCAGTGTGTTTTTCTGAGCCAGGCAGTTACATTGGGATTCCAAAGTTTGAAAAAACGGGTTTATTTCGGCTCAAAAACACGTTTTGAAAAGTGTGCAGTTCCTGCCCCATAAGTTACATTGGGGTGACCAAAGTTGAAAAAACGTGTTTATTTCTGCTGAAAAACACGTTTTGACAACTTCTGCACACTGGGGTTAAGAGCTGACTCAGTGTGTTCTTCTGAGCCAACCAGTTTCATTGGGATTCCAAAGTTTGAAAAAACGCGTTTATTTCAGCTGAAAAACACGTTTTGACAACTTCTGCACACTTGGGTTAAGAGCTGACTCAGTGTGCTCTTCTGAGCCTGGCAGTTACATTGGGATTTCAAATTTGAAGAAACGCGTTTATATCAGCTGAAAAACACGTTTTGACAACTTCTGCACAATTGGGATAAGAGCTGACTCAGTGTGCTCTTCTGAGCCCAGCAGTTACATTGGGATTCTAAAGTTTGAAAACACGCGTTTAGTTCGGCTGAAAAACACGTTTTGACAACTTCTGCACACTTGGGTTAAGAGCTGACTCAGTGTGCTCTTCTGAGCCTGGCAGTTACATTGGGATTTCAAATTTGTAGAAACGCGTTTATATCAGCTGAAAAACACGTTTTGACAACTTCTGCACAATTGGGTTAAGAGCTGACTCAGTGAGCTCTTCTGAGCCAGGCAGTTACATTGGGATTCCAAAGTTTGAAAAAACACGTTTATTTCGATGAAAAACACGTTTTGAAAAGTGTGCTGTTCCTGCCCCATAAGTTACATTGGAGTGACCAAAGTTGCAAAAACGTGTTTATTTCTGCTGAAAAACACGATTTGACAACTTCTGCACTCTGTAGTTAAGACTTGACTTGGTGTGCTCTTCTGAGCCCAGCAGTTACATTGGGATTCTAAAGTTTGAAAAAAAAAGCGTTTATTTCGGCTTAAAAACACGTTTTGAAAAGTGTGCTGTTCATGCCCCGTTAGATACTTTGGGGTGACCAAAGTTGCAAAAACGTGTTTATTTCGGCTGAAAAACACGTTTTGACAACTTCTGCATACTGGAGTTAAGAGCTGACTCAGTGTTCTCTTCTGAGTCCAGCAGTTACATTGGGATTCTAAAGTTTGAAAAGACGCGTTTATTTCGGCAGAAAAACCCGTTTTGAAAAGTGTGCTGTTCCTGCCCCATTAGTTTCATTGGGGTGACCAATGTTGCAAAAACGTGTTTATTTCAGCTGAGAAACACGTTTTGACAACTTTTGCACACTGGGGTTAAGAACTGACTCAATGTGTTCTTCTGAGATACGCAGTTACATTGGGATTCCAAAGTTTGACGAAACGCGTTTATTTCAGCTGAAAAACAGTTTTGACAAATTCTGCACAATTGGGTTAAGAGCTGACTCAGTGAGCTCTTCTGAGCCAGGCAGTTACATTGGGATTCCAAAGTTTGAAAAAACACGTTTATTTCGATGAAAAACACGTTTTGAAAAGTGTGCTGTTCCTGCCCCATAAGTTACATTGGGGTGACCAAAGTTGCAATAACGTGTTTATTTCTGCTGAAAAACACGCTTTGACAACTTCTGCACACTGGGGTTAACAGCTGACTCAGTGTTCTCTTCTGAGTCCAGCAGTTACATTGGGATTCTAAAGTTTGAAAAGACGCGTTTATTTCAGCAGAAAAACACGTTTTGAAAAATGTGCTTTTCCTACCCCATAAGTTACATTGGGGTGACCACAGTTGAGAAACGTGTTTATTCTGCTGAAAAACACGTTTTGACAACTTCTGCATATTGGGGTTAAGAGCTGACTCAGTGTGTTGTTCTGAGCCAGGCAGTTTTTGCAATCTTTGGCATCCCACTGTAACTGTTATAGCCAGAACTGCATACCGAGTCAGATCTTAGCAACCGTGTTCAGAATTTGTGAAAACGTCGTTTTGAGCTCAAATAAACGCATTTTTGCTACCTTTGGCATCCTACTATAACTGCTGTGGAAAGAAGTGTATTCTGAATTAGACCTTAGCATCAATAATCAGAATTTGTCAAAAGTCGATTTCACCTGAAATTAACATGTTTTTGCAACCTTTGGCATCCCACTGTAACTGTTGCAGCCAGAAGTGCATACTGAATCAGATCTTAGCAACCGTGTTCAGAATTTGTGAAAACGTCGTTTTGAGCTGAAATAAACATGTTTTTGCTATTTTTGGCACCCCACTGTAACTACTGTGTCCAGAACTGCATACCATTTAGATCTTTGCAACAATGATCTGAATTTGTGAAAAGTTGTTTTCAGCTGAAATAAACGCGCTTTTGCAACCTTTGGCATCCCACTGTAACTGCTGAAGCCAGAAGTGCATACTGAGACAGATCTTAGCAACAGTTTTCAGAATTTGTGAGAACGTCTTTTTCAGCTGAAATAAACACGTTTGTACAACCTTTTACACCCGACTATAACTGCTGTGGCCAGAAGTGCATTCTGAGTCAGACCTTAGCAACAATTATCTGAATTTGTCAAAAGTCGTTTTCATCTGAAATTAACATGTTTTTGCAACCTTTGGCATCCCACTGTAAATGTTGAAGCCAGAAGTGCATACTGAGACAAATCTTAGCAACAGATTTCAGAATTTGTGAAAACGTCATTTTCAGCTGAAGTAAACGCGTTTTTACAACCTTTGGCATTCCAGTATAACAGCTGTGGCAAGAAGTGCATACTGAGTCAGATCTTAGCGACAATGATAAGAATTTGTCAAAATCTCGTTTTCTGCTGAAATAAACGCGTTTTTGCAAAATTTGGCATCCAACTGTAACTCCTGTGGCCTGAATTGTATACTGAGTCAGACCTTAGCAACAATGATCAGAATTTGTCAAATCGTCGTTTTCAGCTGAAATAAACGCGTTTTTGCAACCTTTGGCATCCAACTATAACTCCTGTGGCCTGAACTGCATAGTGAGTCAGATCTTAGCAACAGTGATCAGAATTTGTCAAAACATAATTTTCAACTGAAATAAACACGTTTTTGCAACCTTTGACATCCCACTGTAACTGTTGAAGCCAGAAGTGCATACTGAGACAGATCTTAGCAACAGTTTTCAGAATTTGTGAGAACGTCTTTTTCAGCTGAAATAAACACGTTTGTACAACCTTTGACACCCGACTATAACTGCTGTGGCCAGAAGTGCATTCTGAGTCAGACCTTAGCAACAATGATCTGAATTTGTCAAAAGTCATTTTCATCTGAAATTAACATGTTTTTGCAACCTTTGGCATCCCACTGTAAATGTTGAAGCCAGAAGTGCATACTGAGACAAATCTTAGCAACAGATTTCAGAATTTGTGAAAACGTCATTTTCAGCTGAAATAAACGCGTTATTACAACCTTTGGCATTCCAGTATAACAGCTGTGGAAAGAAGTGCATACTGAGTCAGATCTTACCTTCAGTATTCAGAATTTGTGAAAACGTCATTTTCAGCTGAAATTAACAAGTTTTTGCAACCTATGGCATTCCACTATAACTGCTGTGGCCAGAATTGCACCCTGAGTCAGATCTTAGAAACCGTGTTCAGAATTTGTGAAAACGTCGTTTTCAGCTGAAATAAACGCGTTTTTGCAACCTTTGGCATCCCACTGTAACTGCTGTGACCAGAAGTGCATTCTGAGACTGATCTTTGCAGCAGTTTTCAGAATTTTTCAAACCGTCGTTTTCAGCTCAAATAAACGCCTTTTTGCAACCTTTGGCATCCAACTGTAACTCCTGTGGCCTGAACTGCATAGTGAGTAAGATCTTAGCAACAGTGATCAGAATTTGTCAAAACATCATTTTCAACTGAAATAAACGCGTTTTTGCAGCCTTTGACATCCCACTGTAACTGTTGAAGCCAGAAGTGCATACTGAGACAGATCTTAGCAACAGTTTTCAGAATTTGTGAGAACGTCTTTTTCAGCTGAAATAAACATGTTTGTACAACCTTTGGCACCCGACTATAACTGCTGTGGCCAGAAGTGCATTCTGAGTCAGACCTTAGCAACAATGATCTGAATTTGTCAAAAGTCGTTTTCATCTGAAATTAACATGTTTTTGCAACCTTTGGCATCCCACTGTAAATGTTGAAGCAGAAGTGCATACTGAGACAAATCTTAGCAACAGATTTCAGAATTTGTGAAAACGTCATTTTCAGCTGAAGTAAACGCGTTTTTACAACCTTTGGCATTCCAGTATAACAGCTGTGGCAAGAAGTGCATACTGAGTCAGATCTTACCTTCAGTATTCAAAATTTGTGAAAATGTCTTTTTCAGATGAAACAAATGCATTTTTGCAACCTTTGGCATCCCTCTTGAACTGTTGTCACCAAAACTGCATATTGAGTCAGATCTTAGCAACAATGATTAGAATTTGTGAAAACATTATTTTCAGCTGAAATAAATGCGTTTTTGCAACCTTTGTCATCCCACTATAACTGCTGTGGAATGAAGTGCATACTGAGTCAGATCTTAGCAACAATGATCAGAATTTGTCAAAACGTCATTTTCAGCTGAAGTTTACGCGTTTTTGCAACCTTTGGAATTCAAGTTTAACATCTGTGGCCAGAAGTGCCTACTGAGTCAGATCTTAGCATCAGTATTCAGAATTTACCAAAACATCGTTTTCAGCTGAAATAAACGCGTTTGTGCAACCTTTGGCATCCCAGTGTAACTGCTGTGGGCTGAAGGGCATTCGGAGTCAGATTTAGTAGCAGTTTCCAGAATTTGTTAAAACGTCGTTTTCAGCTGAATTAAACGCGTTTTTGCAACCTTTGGCGCCCCACTGTAACTGTTGTAGCCAGAAGTGCATACTTAGTCAGATCTTAGCAACAATGATCAGAATTTGTCAAAATGTAATTTACACTTCAGATGAACACATTTTTGCAACCTTTGGCTCCCCACTGTAACTGTTGTGGCCAGAAGTGCATACTGACACAGACCTTATCAATAGTTTTCAGAATTTGTGAAAAACGTCATTTTCAGCTGAATTAAATGCGATTGTGTAACCTTTGGCATCCCACTGTAACTGCTGTGGCCAGAAGTGCATTCTGATCAGTTCTTCGCATCAGTTTCCAGAATTTGTGAAAACGTCGTTTTCAGCTGAAATAAACGTGTTTTTGCAACCTTTGGCATTCCACTGCAACTGCTGTGGCCAGAAGTAAATACTGAATCAGGTCTTAGCAGCAGTTTTCAGAATTTGTCAAAACGTCTTTTTCAGCTGAAATAAATGAGTGTTTGCAACCTTTGGCATCCCACTGTAAATGTTGAAGCCAGAAGTGCATACTGAGACAGATCTTAGCAACAGATTTCAGAATTTTTGAAAACGTCATTTTCAGCTGAAATTAACAAGTTTTTGCAACCTATGGCATTCCACTATAACTGCTGTGGCCAGAACTGCATACCGAGTCAGTCGGAAGTGCTTACTGAGTAAATACTGAATCAGGTCTTAGCAGCAGTTTTCAGAATTTGTCAAAACGTCTTTTTCAGCTGTAATAAATGAGTGTTTGCAACCTTTGGCATCCCACTGTAAATGTTGAAGCCAGAAGTGCATACTGAGACAGATCTTAGCAACAGATTTAAGAATTTGTGAAAACGTTTTTTTCAACTGAAATAAATGCATTTTTGCAATGTTTGGCATCCCATTGTAACTGCTGTGGCCAGAAGTAAATACTGAATCAGGTCTTACCAGCAGTTTTCAGAATTTGTGAAAATATCTTTTTCAGTTGAAATAAATGTGTTTTTGCAACCTTTGGCATCATACTGTAACTGCTCTGTCCAGTACTGCATACCAAGTCAGATCTTAGCAACAATGATCAGAATTCGTCAAATCGTTGTTTTCAGCTGAAATTAACGCGTTTTTGCAACCTTTGGCATCCCACTTTAACTGTTGTTACCAGAAGCGCATACTGAGACAGATCTTAGCAACCGTATTCAGAATTTGTGAAAACGTCCTTTTCCGCTGAAATAAACGCGTTTGTGCAACCTTTGGCATCCCACTCTAACTATTGTGGCCCGAAGTGCATACAGAGTCAGATTTTAGCAGCAGTGTTCAGAATTTATCAAAACGTAATTTCAGCTCAAATAAACGCGTTCCTGCAACCTTTGGAATCCCAGTATAACTGCTGTATGCCGAAGGGCATTCGGAGTCAGATTTAGCAGCAGTTTCCAGAATATGTAAAAACGTCGTTTTCAGCTGATGTAAACGCGTTTTTGCAACCTTTGGTGCCCCACTGTAACTGTTGTGGCCAGAAGTGCATACGGACACAGATCTTAGCAATAGTGTTCAGAATTTGTCAAAACGTCACTTTCAGCAGAATTAAACGTGTTTGTGCAACCTTTGGCACCCCACTATAACTGTTGTAGCCAGAAGTGCATTCTGAGTCAGATCTTAGCATCAGTATTCAGAATGTATCACAACATCGTTTTCAACTGACATAAATGCGTTTTTGCAACCTTTGACAACCCACTGTAACTGTTGTAGCAAGAAGTGCATTCTGAGTCAGATCGTAGCAACAATGATCAGAATTTGTCTAAACATCGTTTTCAGCTGAAATAAACACGTTTTTGCAAACTTTGGCATCCCACTATACCTGCTGTGGCCAGAATTGCATTCTGACTGAGATCTTAGTATAAGTATTCAGAATGTGTCACAACATCGTTTTCAGTTGAAATAAATGCTTTTTTGCAACCTTTGTCATCCCACTGTCACTGCTGTGACCAGAAGTGCATTCTGAGTCAGATCTTTGCAGCAGTTTTCAGAATTGGTCAAAACGTCATTTTCAGCTGAAATAAACGTGTTTTTGCAACCTTTGGCACCCCACTGTAACAGTTGTCGCCAGAACTGCATACCGAGTCAGATCTTAGCAACAATGATCAGAATTTGTCAAATCGTCGTTTTCAGCTGAAATAAACGAGTTTTTGCAACCTATGGCATCCCACTATAACTGCTGTGGCCAGAATTGCATCCTGAGTCAGATCTTAGCAACCGTGTTCAGAATTTGTGAAAACGTCATTTTCAGCTGAAATAAACGCATTTTTGCAACCTTTGGCATCCCACTGTAACTGCTGTGACCAGAAGTACATTCTGAGTCAGATCTTTGCAGCAGTTTTCAGAATTTGTGAAAACGTTTTTTTCAACTGAAATAAATGCATTTTTGCAATGTTTGGCATCACACTGTAACTGCTGTGTCCAGAACTGCATACCGATTCAGATCTTTTTAACAATAATCTGAATTTTTCAAAAGTCATTTTCAGGTGAAATTAACGCATTTTTGCAACCTTTGGCATCACACTGTAACTGCTCTGTCCAGTACTGCATACCAAGTCAGATCTTAGCAACAATGATCAGAATTTGTCAAATCGTCGTTTTCAGCTGAAATAAACGAGTTTTTGCAACCTATGGCATACCACTATAACTGCTGTGGCCAGAAGTGCATCCTGAGTCAGATCTTAGCAACCGTGTTCAGAATTTGTGAAAACGTCGTTTTCAGCTGAAATAAATGCGTTTTTGCAACCTTTGGCATCACACTGTAACTGCTGTGTCCAGAACTGCATACCGAGTCAGATCTTAGCAACAATAATCTGAATTTGTCAAAAGTCATTTTCAGGTGAAATTAACGCATTTTTGCAACCTTTGCATCACACTGTAACTGCTGTTTCCAGTACTGCAAAACAAGTCAGATCTTAGCAACAATGATCAGAATTTGTCAAATCGTCATTTTCAGCTCAAATAAACGCGTTCCTGCAACCTTTGGAATTGCAGTATACCTGCTGTATACCGAAGGGCATTCGGAGTCATATTTTAGCAGCAGTTTGCAGAATTTGTTACAACGTCGTTTTCAGCTGAAATAAACGCGTATTTGCAACCTTTGGCGCTCCACTGTAACTGTTGAGGCCAGAAGTGCATACTTAGTCAGATCTTAGCAACAATGATCAGAATTTGTCATAATGTAATTTACATTTCAGATAAGCGCATTTTTGCAACCTTTGGCTCCCCACTGTAACTGTTGTGGCCATAAGTGCATACTGACACAGATCTTAGCAATAGTGTTCAGAATTTGTGAAAACGTCACTTTCAGCAGAATTAAATGCGATTGTGTAACTTTTGGCATCCCACTGTACCTGCTGTGACCAGAAGTGCATTCTGAATCGCATCTTAGCATGAGTTTTCAGGATTTTTCAAAGAGTCGTTTTCAGCTGAAGTTAACGCATTTTTACACCCTATGGCATTCAACTTTAACAGCTGTACCCAGAAGTGCATACTGAGTCAGATCTTAGCATCAGTATTCAGAATGTGTCAAAACATAGTTTTCAGCTGAAATAAACGCTTTTTTTCAACCTTTGGCATCCCACTGTAACTGCTGTGGCCAGAATTGCGTTCTGACTGAGATATTAGCATCAGTATTCAGAACGTGTCACAACATCGTTTTCAGCTGAAATAAATGTGTTTTTGCAACCTTTGGCATCCCACTGTAACTGCTGTGGCCAGAAGTGAATTCTGAGTCAGATCTTTGCAACAATGATCAGAATTTGTCTAAACATCGTTTTCAGCTGAAATAAACGCTTTTTTGCAACCTTTGGCATCCCACTGTAACTGTTGTAGCCCAAAGTGCATTCTGAGTCAGATCTTAGCAACAGTGATCAGAATTTGTCAAAACGTCGTTTTCAGTGAAATAAATGCATTTTTGCAATCTTTAGCATCCCACTTTAACTGTTGTCGCCAAAACTGCATACTGAATCAGATCTTAGCAGCAGTTTTCAGAATTTGTGAGAACGTCTTTTTCAGCTGAAATAAACGTGTTTTTGCAACCTTTGGCACCCCACTGTAACGGTTGTCGCCAGAACTGCATACCGAGTCAGATCTTAGCAACAATGAACTGCATTGTCAAAAGTCGTTTTCAGCTGAAATTAATGTGTTTTTGCAACCTTTTGCATCCCACTGTAACTGTTAAAGCCAGAAGTGCATTGTGAGTCAGATCTTAGCAACAATTATCAGAATTTGTCAAATCGTCGTTTTCAGCTGAAATAAACGAGTTTTTGCAACCTATGGCATCCCACTATAACTGCTGTGGCCAGAAGTGCATCCTGAGTCAGATCTTAGCAACCGTGTTCAGAATTTGTGAAAACGTCGTTTTCAGCTGAAATAAACGCGTTTTTGCAACCTTTGGCATCCCACTGTAACTGCTGTGACCAGAAGTACATTCTGAGTCAGATCTTTGCAGCAGTTTTCAGAATTTGTGAAAACGTATTTTTCAACTGAAATAAATGTATTTTTGCAATGTTTGGCATCCCATTGTAACTGCTGTGGCCAGAAGTAAATACTTAATCAGGTCTTAGCAGCAGTTTTCAGAATTTGTGAAAACGTCTTTTTCAGCTGAAATAAATGACTGTTTGCAACCTTTGGCATCACACTGTAACTGCTGTGTCCAGAACTGCATACCGAGTCAAATCTTAGCAACAATAATCTGAATTTGTCAAAAGTCATTTTCAGGTGAAATTAACGCATTTTTGCAACCTTTGGCATCCCACTGTAACTGCTTTGGCTAGAAGTGAATTCTGAGTCAGATCTTAGCAACAATGATCAGAATTTGTCTAAACTTCGTTTTCAGCTGAAATAGACGTGTTTGTGCAACCTTTGGCATCCCACTATAACTGTTGTAGCCCAAAGTGCATACTGAGTCAGATCTTAGCAACCGTGTTCAGAATTTGTGAAAACGTCGTTTTCAGCTGAAATAAACGCGTTTTTGCAACCTTTGACATCCCACTGTAACTGTTGTAGCCAGAAGTGCATTCTGAGTCAGACCTTTGCAGCAGTTTTCAGAATTGGTCAAAACGTCGTTTTCAGCTGAAATTAATGCGTTTTTGCAAACTTTGGCATCCCACTGTAACTGTTGTAGCCCGAAGTGCAAACTGAGACACATATTAGTAACAGTTTTCAGAATTTGTGAAAACGGCACTTTCAGCAGAAATAAACACATTTTTGCAACCTTTGGCATCCCATTTTAACTGCTGTTCCCAGAAGTACACAATGAATCAGGTCTTAGCAGCAGTTTTCAGAATTTATGAACGGTTGTCGCCAGAACTGTATACCGAGTCAGATCTTAGCAACAATGAACTGCATTGTCAAAAGTTGTTTTCAGCTGAAATTAATGCGTTTTTGCAACCTTTTGCATCCCACTGTAAGTGTTGTAGCCCAAAGTGCATTGTGAGTCAGATCTTAGCAACAATTAATGGAGTTTTTAATGAAAGTTCGGGAGGAATGAAGGCAGCCGCGCTCATTCAACACAGCTGCCGCAATTCTCACTAATCCTGACGTAAGCAACCGGTCTCCATAAATATCAAATGTCACTCTCTCCTCTTCCTCGTTCGTTTTCTGCATGGTTTGTCTTCGCCTAGCTCGAATCCGTGCTCCCTTCTCATGGATCTACAAATCCGCCGCTCCGATGAAGACCTTTTTGCAGCGCAGGAGACTCTCCTACCCTTCTCGTCCAGTCCACCCCCCACAGCTCCCCTCACCTCCGTCTCATCGCCTCCTTCAGCCGCCGTGCCACATCAGCGCCGCTCATCTTCCAGCCAGTCCTCACAAGATCCAACTCCTCGCCGAAGACTGCGTTCCGCCGTCGTAGTCCCTCTCTCATTACAAACCCAGCCTCCCCGTTCCTCCACGGCAAAATCTCCAAATAACCCCCGCTTCTCTCGAGGATGTCCCTGCCGCCGCGCTTCACGCACATCGGTTCCCCCTTCTCCTGGATCATGCCTCGCGACTTCCAACCGGACCGTAGCAAGCCTCCAGAGGATACCTCGAAAACACGGCGTCCATTTTAAAAGAAACGCTTCCAAAAAAAAAAAAAAAAGCTTGTTTTCCCTGTACTTAACCGCAGTCTACACAAGGAAACATCAACTCCCCAGCTTCCCCCGGCGCCCTCTGATGACATCACCCGCGCTGCCACCACTCATCCCAACGTGAGGACCCCGAGGCTGCCCGCGCCTCTGCCTGTCGCATCTTCTGTCTTGTCTTGTCTTGTCTTGTCTTGTCCTGATATGTCCGTGTCTGTCTCTTCCCCCAAGCAATCCATCCCTCTGCTGAACAACTGCACCCAGCCTCCTGCCCTAATCTCCTTGCTGCCGAGTCTAAGGCCCCAGGCTCACGCCCCCCCCTTCTCCGCTTCATCTAATTTCTGCACTCTCCTCTGTCTCTACCTCCGGCGTCCAACACGGCTCAAGCTCCGCCAGCTTGGTGCCTTCGGCCCCGGTTTCTTTTCTTTCGGCCCCCGCTGCTGTCTCCACGGCCCGAAGGCCAGCTAGTAAACGACCCCCAGCTCAGCCAGCAGGTGGCCCTTACCCTCCCCCACCCCCTGGCGTCCAAGACGACTCGGCAGCCTCCTCAGTCCTTAACGCAGCCTTCGCCCCTGCTTCATTTCCTCAACAGTCTTCAGCTTCCATATCCCAAGCCACCGAGCTTCAGGCCCCAGATCCGTCAAACCCCTCCTACCACAATCTGCTTTCCGCTCTTCTTCCCTCTTCATCTTCTCCCTTCCCCGGCGTCCAACACGGCATCCGTCATCCCATGCCTTCGGCCCTGGATTCCAATCTCCCCTTTACTAAGGACTTTCCTCTCCGAACAGCCGTTCCTCTCCCAGCTCCTCCTAACGCACTAAAGTTTAGTCCTCCTCCCATCCCCTTTTCACTCCGGCAGCAAATTCTGAGGCGGACGCCAATCTAGCTCACCTTCTCTCTTCCTCCACTTGCAACTCCGATCCTAGAACAGCCGACCGCGGCTCGATTTCCGTTACTCTCAAATCTTCTGACCCTCACTCTGCTTCAGTCCTTCGAATTTTCGACTTCTGCTTGGCTTTCAGCATTTTCCACAACATCACGTGCTCCGCCTTTCCCCAACGTCGTCAGGAACTCGACGATTACATGCACAGCATCCCCGATCTATCTGTCCTCTTCGAGGGCTCCCTGTTCTACGATTACCATAAGCAGTTCTTGGCCGAGGCCGCTGCCCGCCTACTCCAATGGAACCAGCACACCTACCGGGGAGCCCTCGACATTGAGCTTTACTGCCGCACTTTCACCGGTGTCCAAGCTCTTTCCTGCGACTTCTGTTCCTCTTGGACACATTCATCAAATCTTTGCCCAGATACCGTCCGCAAGCCCAACCCTGACTCCGCCCCTTCTCCCCCACAGCATCTATTCTCCCGCCAGGTTCTTCAAACCTTCCCGGTCCAAAGATGTTCGCGGTCGCCCCATCGTGATGATCAGAGGCCAACAAATTTCCAACATCTTCAATTCCTCTACACGTACCTCCCCCCTTCGTCGCTTCCTTCACATTTCCAGCTTCTGCGGCGAAGCTAATGCTCGCTCTGCCTGCCCCCGCCGGCCCTTCCATGCTCGCTCCACCTTCAGCGTTCCCAAATGACTACTGGCTTTTCCGTCTGCCCCAATCGACATCCCCGCTCTTGCTTTCGGCCTGCTCCGTCACCCCGACCCCTCTTCCACCCACATCTTACTCGACGGCCTTTCCTTCGGATTCTCACCAGGCCCGTGCACACTTCCTTCTTCCTTCGTCTTTGCAAAAAATTTGCAATCTGCCACCGCCGATCCCCACTCCATTGATTCCTTGCTAGCATCCAAAGTCGAGAATGGTTTCACGATTGGCCCACTTGACTCTTCCCCATTCCCTGCATACCACATCAATCCCATTGGTATAGCGGTCCGTCTGGGCGCCTGGCTCGCCAAGGCTAACATCTCCAGTGCCGTTAAAGTTATGCCTCCTGACCCAGACCTCTGGCACCTCTTCGGAGTTCATCGGCGGTTCATTCTTCTCAGTCCGCCTTACCTTCGGACGTAGGAGTAGCCCAAAACATTTTCGGTACCTTAGCCGAAGCTCTCGGCTGGATCCCCTCGAATAACTATGAGCTTCCTTTTCTCGTCCACCTTCTCAACAATTTCCTTACCATAGACTTTCCTCACACCCCACCTGCAAGAGCCTCCACCACACTTCTTTCCGTTTTTAGGAAACTAGGGGTACCCCTTGCCATGGACAAAACAACTGGCCCCTCTCATAATCCAATTCCTCGGGATCACCCTCAAATCCATCAATTTCTCCGCTTCCCTGCCTCGCGACAAAATCGACAAGATCCAGATGTATATCTCTATCTATTCTTCCGCCAAATTTCGCACAAAGAGGGAACTTCTCTCTCCGCTCGGCCACCTCAATTACGCCATGCGTATCATTCCTCAAGGACGGTCTACCTTCTCGACCTCGCCTCTTCCGTGCCCTCTCTTTACCACCACGTAAGCCCTTCAGCCAACTGCAAATCCGAGCTCAGGCTTTGGCAGCTTCTCTTGGCCAACTTGAATGGCATCTCTTTCCTACGATGACCTCCTCTCTGACACTGAGGATATCCAGCTTTTCACAGACGTAGCCCCCTCAGTCGGTTTCGGAGGCTATTACAAAGGCCAATGGTTTGCGGCCCCTTGGCCTCCTGATTTCTCTCCAATCCCTCTCACCAACCAGTCATCGGCCTTGTTAGAAATATTTCCAATTGTCGTTGCTGCTTCTCTTTGGGGCCACAATTGGAAACAAAAACCGTCCTCATCCATTCGGCCATCCATGCAGTAGTTCATATAATCAACAAAGGAAGGTCTTCATCCCAATCCACCATGAAATTCCTCTGCCGCCTTAAATGGATTTCTCTCACACATCAATTCATCCGCGTAGCTGCTCACATTCCAGGCCACCTTAACGAGATAGCTGACTCTCTCTCTCTCTCTCTCTCTCGCTTTCAATTCAGGAACTTGGCACCAGATGCAAGACTGAACTCGTGCACAGTACCTCCCTATTCGGAACTCGCGTTCCTCTGAATCATCCTTTCCATCGCTATCTCCAGCTGGCCCAGCAAACTATCCTCTTAGGGATCGCCCCTCGAACTCTCAATTCTTACTGCACTGCCTGGAAGGGCTTTCAATCCTTCCACCTCTCCGCGAACAAGATTCCGTTCTTTCGACATTCTCACCGTATCGTCCTTCGTTCGCTATCGTAGAAACTCACTCAAGGTACGAGCATCCACCGCCAAAGTATACCTGTGCGGCATCCACTCCTTTTCGGCACGATCTGTCCATCCCTTATCCACCCTCAAATTACTCTCCTTAAAGGCTTTCAGTGGCTTGAAAAAACCACTTCCGAACCTACGCGCACCACTTACCTCAGACATCCTTGAATCCTGCATCTACGTTGTCAGGTCAGGTTACCACTCGCCCTGGGTCGACCGCCCTCTTGAATCTTTATTCTCGTTAGCCTTCTTTATCTTCCTAAGGTGCTCCGAAATTACCGCTAATTCCACATCCTTCGATCCTTCTTCTCAATCCTGCTTATCCAACATCTCCATCTTATCTTCCGAGACGCTGACCTTCTATCTCAAGAAAAGCAAAACCAACCAACTCGGATCCGCCACTCTCATCTATTATTTCAAACTCTGTTCCTACATAAGCCCTTTCGAGCCTCTATCCCATTACGCACATCTTCGCACCTCTGCCGGAGCTTCGCCTACTGTCCCTCTGTTCGCAAACGAGACGGGCCGTATCATGATACCCTCCTAAACAATTCTCCAGATCAGGGGCCGCATCCTCCGCCGCTCGCTAAGGCATACCCGAGTATCTCATCAAGCAACTCGGCCGTCGATCCTCTGAGGCTTACCATGCACACATTAAAACTAACCCCGGTATCCTCAAGCAGGCACTTTCTCTCCTCAGCTGAATTGGGCCCAATAATCTTTTGTTTTTGTTTTTCTGCACTGGTGACTGGGGGTCCCGCTTGGTTCTTTTGGGGGGTCCTATCCTCCCCGTCCGACGGCCGGGAGGTTGGCCCTCAGCCAAGCGGGTTACGCCAAATCTCCACATCACAATAAACGATTCTAATTTCTCCCAAGCTTTCGGCTGCTGTCATTCCTCGTGAAATGGAGTTTTTAATGAAAGTTCGGGAGGAATGAAGGCAGCCGCGCTCATTCGACACAGCTGCCGCAATTCTCACTAATCCTGACGTAAGCAACCGGTCTCCATAAATATCAAATGTCACTCTCTCCTCTTCCTCGTTCGTTTTCTGCATCCCTCCTCCACCCCCTCTCCACCTTTGCAGCTACCCCATTGGTCGCATGGGGGTCCTATCCTCCCCGTCCGACGGCCGGGAGGTTGGCCCTCAGCCAAGCGGGTTACGCCAAATCTCCACATCACAATAAACGATTCTAATTTCTCCCAAGCTTTCGGCTGCTGTCATTCCTCGTGAATCAGAATTTGTCAAATCGTCGTTTTCAGCTGAAATAAACGAGTTTTTGCAACCTATGGCATCCCACTATAACTGCTGTGGCCAGAAGTGCATCCTGAGTCACATCTTAGCAACCGTGTTCAGAATTTGTGAAAACGTCGTTTTCAGCTGAAATAAACGCGTTTTTGCAACCTTTGGCAACCCATTGTAACTGCTGTGGCCAGAAGTAAATACTGAATCAGGTCTTAGCAGCAGTTTTCAGAATTTGTGAAAACGTCTTTTTCAGCTGAAATAAATGACTGTTTGCAAGCTTTGGCATCACACTGTAACTGCTGTGGCCAGAAGTTCATTCTGAGTCAAATCTTAGCATCAGTTTTCAGGACTTTTCAAAAAGTCAGTTTCAGCTAAAGTAAACGTGTTTTTGCAACCTTTGGCATCCCACTGTAACTGTTGTAGCAAGAAGTGCATTCTGAGTCAGATCTTAGCAACATGATCAGAATTTGTCTAAACATCGTTTTCAGCTGAAATAAACACGTTTTTGCAAACTTTGGCATCCCACTATACCTGCTGTGGCCAGAATTGCATTCTGACTGAGATCTTAGTATAAGTATTCAGAATGTGTCACAACATCGTTTTCAGTTGAAATAAATTCTTTTTTGCAACCTTTGTCATCCCACTGTCACTGCTGTGACCAGAAGTGCATTCTGAGTCATATCTTTGCAGCAGTTTTCAGAATTGGTCAAAACGTCATTTTCAGCTGAAATAAATGCGTTTTTGCAAACTTTGGCATCCCACTGTAACTGTTGTAGCCCGAAGTGCATACTGAGCCACATATTAGCAACAGTTTTCAGAATTTGTGACAACGTCTTTTTCAGCTGAAATAAACGTGTTTTTGCAACCTTTGGCACCCCACTGTAACGGTTGTCGCCAGAACTGCATACCGAGTCAGATCTTAGCAACAATGATCAGAATTTGTCAAATCGTCGTTTTCAGCTGAAATAAACGAGTTTTTGCAACCTATGGCATCCCACTATAACTGCTGTGGCCAGAATTGCATCCTGAGTCAGATCTTAGCAACCGTGTTCAGAATTTGTGAAAATGTCTTTTTCAGCTGAAATAAACGTGTTTTTGCAACCTATGGCATCCCACTATAACTGCTGTGGCCAGAATTGCATCCTGAGTCAGATCTTAGCAACCGTGTTCAGAATTTGTGAAAACGTCATTTTCAGCTGAAATAAACGCATTTTTGCAACTTTTGGCATCCCACTGTAACTGCTGTGACCAGAAGTACATTCTGAGTCAGATCTTTGCAGCAGTTTTCAGAATTTGTGAAAACGTTTTTTTCAACTGAAATAAATGCATTTTTGCAATGTTTGGCATCACACTGTAACTGCTGTGTCCAGAACTGCATACCGACTCAGATCTTAGCAACAATAATCTGAATTTTTCAAAAGTCATTTTCAGGTGAAATTAACGCATTTTTGCAACCTTTGGCATCACACTGTAACTGCTCTGTCCAGTACTGCATACCAAGTCTGATCTTAGCAACAATGATCAGAATTTGTCAAATCGTCGTTTTCAGCTGAAATAAACGAGTTTTTGTAACCTATGGCATACCACTATAACTGCTGTGGCCAGAAGTGCATCCTGAGTCAGATCTTAGCAACCGTGTTCAGAATTTGTGAAAACGTCGTTTTCAGCTGAAATAAATGCGTTTTTGCAACCTTTGGCATCACACTGTAACTGCTGTGTCCAGAACTGCATACCGAGTCAGATCTTAGCAACAATAATCTGAATTTGTCAAAAGTCATTTTCAGGTGAAATTAACGCGTTTGTGCAACCTTTGGCATCCCACTCTAACTATTGTGGCCCGACGTGCATACAGAGACAGATATTAGCAGCAGTGTTCAGAATTTATCAAAACGTCATTTTCAGCTCAAATAAACGCGTTCCTGCAACCTTTGGAATTGCAGTATACCAGCTGTATACCGAAGGGCATTCGGAGTCGTATTTTAGCAGCAGTTTGCAGAATTTGTTACAACGTCGTTTTCAGCTGAAATAAATGCGTTTTTGCAACCTTTGGCGCCCCACTGTAACTGTTGAGGCCAGAAGCGCATACTTAGTCAGATCTTAGCAACAATGATCAGAATTTGTCATAATGTAATTTACACTTCAGATAAGCGCATTTTTGCAACCTTTGGCTCCCCACTGTAACTGTTGTGGCCAGAAGTGCATACTGACACAGATCTTAGCAATAGTGTTCAGAATTTGTGAAAACGTCACTTTCAGCAGAATTAAACGTGATTGTGTAACCTTTGGCATCCCACTGTACCTGCTGTGACCAGAAGTGCATTCTGAATCACATCTTAGCATGAGTTTTCAGGATTTTTCAAAGAGTCGTTTTCAGCTGAAGTTAACGCATTTTTACACCCTATGGCATTCAACTTTAACAGCTGTACCCAGAAGTGCATACTGAGTCAGATCTTAGCACCAGTATTCAGAATGTGTCAAAACATAGTTTTCAGCTGAAATAAACGCTTTTTTTCAACCTTTGGCATCCCACTGTAATTGCTGTGGCTAGAAGTTCATTCTGAGTCAGATCTTAGCGACCATGATCAGAATTTGTCTAAATATCGTTTTCAGCTGAAATAAACACGTTTTTGAAAACTTTGGCATCCCACTGTAACTGCTGTGGCCAGAATTGCGTTGTGACTGAGATATTAGCATCAGTATTCAGAACGTGTCACAACATCGTTTTCAGCTGAAATAAATGCGTTTTTGCAACCTTTGGCATCCCACTGTAACTGCTGTGGCTAGAAGTGAATTCTGAGTCAGATCTTTGCAACAATGATCAGAATTTGTCTAAACATCGTTTTCAGCTGAAATAAACGCTTTTTTGCAACCTTTGGCATCCCACTGTAACTGTTGTAGCCCAAAGTGCATTCTGAGTCAGATCTTAGCAACAATGATCAGAATTTGTCAAAACGTCGTTTTCAGTGAAATAAATGCATTTTTGCAATCTTTAGCATCCCACTTTAACTGTTGTCGCCAAAACTGCATACTGAATCAGATCTTTGCAGCAGTTTTCAGAATTTGTGAAAACGTTTTTTTTAACTGAAATAAATGTATTTTTGCAATGTTTGGCATCCCATTGTAACTGCTGTGGCCAGAAGTAAATACTGAATCAGGTCTTAGCAGCAGTTTTCAGAATTTGTGAAAACGTCTTTTTCAGCTGAAATAAATGACTGTTTGCAACCTTTGGCATCACACTGTAACTGCTGTGTCCAGAACTGCATACCGAGTCAGATCTTAGCAACAATAATCTGAATTTGTCAAAAGTCATTTTCAGGTGAAATTAACGCATTTTTGCAACCTTTGGCATCCCACTGTAACTGCTTTGGCTAGAAGTGAATTCTGAGTCAGATCTTAGCAACAATGATCAGAATTTGTCTAAACTTCGTTTTCAGCTGAAATAAACATGTTTGTGCAACCATTGGCGTCCCACTATAACTGTTGTAGCCCAAAGTGCATACTGAGTCAGATCTTAGCAACCGTGTTCAGAATTTGTGAAAACGTCGTTTTCAGCTGAAATAAACGCGTTTTTGCAACCTTTGACATCCCACTGTAACTGTTGTAGCCAGAAGTGCATTCTGAGTCAGACCTTTGCAGCAGTTTTCAGAATTGGTAAAAACGTCGTTTTCAGCTGAAATTAATGCGTTTTTGCAAACTTTGGCATCCCACTGTAACTGTTGTAGCCCGAAGTGCAAACTGAGACACATATTAGTAACAGTTTTCAGAATTTGTGAAAACGGCACTTTCAGTAGAAATAAACACATTTTTGCAACCTTTGGCATCCCATTTTAACTGCTGTTCCCAGAAGTACACACTTAATCAGGTCTTAGCAGCAGTTTTCAGAATTTATGAAAACGTCTTTCTCAGCTGAAATAAATGACTGTTTGCAACCTTTGGCATAAAACTGTAACTGCTGTATCCAGAACTGCATACCGAGTCAGATCTTAGCAACAATGATCAGAATTTGTCAAAAAGTAGTTTTCAGCTGAAATAAACGCGTTTTTGCAAACTTTGGTATCCCACTATAACTGCTGCGACAAGAAGCGCATACTGAGACAGATCTTAGCAACCATATTCAGAATTTGTGAAAACGCCTTTTTCAGCTGAATTAAACGCATTTTTGCAACCTTTGGCATCCCACTGTAACTGTTGTTGCCAGAAGTACATACTGAAACAGGTCTTAGCAGCAGTTTTCAGAATTTGTGAAAACGTCTTTTTCAGCTGAAATAAATGAGTGTTTGCAACCTTTGGCATCACACTGTAACTGCTGTTTCCAGAACTGCATACCGAGTCAGATCTTTTTAACAATAATCTGAATTTGTCAAAAGTCATTTTCAGGTGAAATTAACGCATTCTTGCAACCTTTGGCATCACACTGTAACTGCTGTTTCCAGTACTGCATAACAAGTCAGATCTTAGCAACAATGATCAGAATTTGTCAAATCCTCATTTTCAGCTGAAATAAACGCGTTTGTGCAACCTTTGGCATCCCACTCTAACTATTGTGGCCCGACATGCATATAGAGACAGATATTAGCAGCAGTGTTCAGAATTTATCAAAACGTCATTTTCAGCTCAAATAAACGCGTTCCAGCAACCTTTGAAATCCCAGTATAACTGCTGTATGCCAAAGGGCATTCGGAGTCAGATTTAGCAGCAGTTTCCAGAATTTGTTACAACGTCGTTTTCAGCTGAAATAAACGCGTTTTTGCAACCTTTGGCGCCCCACTGTAACTGTTGTGGCCAGAAGTGCATACTGACACAGATCTTAGCAATACTGTTCAGAATTTGTGAAAACGTCACTTTCAGCAAAATTAAACGCGATTGTGTAACCTTTGGCATCCCACTGTAACTGCTGTGACCAGAAGTGCATTCTGAATCACATCTTAGCATAAGTTTTCAGGATTTTTCAAAAAGTCATTTTCAGCTGAAGTTAACGCATTTTTAAACCCTTTGGCTTCCACTTTAACAGCTGTACCCAGAAATGCATACTGAGTCAGATCTTAGCATCAGTATTCAGAATGTGTCAAAACGTAGTTTTCAGCTGAAATAAACGCGTTTTTTCAACCTTTGGCATCCCACTGTAACTGCTGTGGCTACAAGTTCATGCTGAGTCACATCTTAGCATCAGTTTTCAGGATTTTTCAATAAGTCATTTTCAGCTGAAATAAACGCGTTTTTTCAACCTTTGGCATCCCACTGTAACTGCAGTGGCTAGAAGTTCATTCTGAGTCACATCTTAGCATCAGTTTTCAGGATTTTTCAAAAAGTCGTTTTCAGCTGAAATAAACACGTTTTTGCAACCTTTGGCATCCCGCTATAACTGCTGTGGCCAGAATTGCATTCTGACTGAGATCTTAGCATCAGTATTCAGAATGTGTCACAACATCGTTTTCAGCTGAAATAAATGCGTTTTTGCAACATTTGGCATCCCACGGTAACTGCTGTGGCCAGAAGTGAATTCTGAGTCAGATCTTAGCAACAATAATCAGAATTTGTCTAAACTTCGTTTTCAGCTGAAATAAACACGTTTTTGCAACCTTTGGCATCCCACTGTAACTGCTGTGACCAGAAGTACATTCTGAGTCAGATCTTTGCAGCAGTTTTCAGAATTTGTGAAAACGTTTTTTCAACTGAAATAAATGCATTTTTGCAATGTTTGGTATCCCATTGTAACTGCTGTGGCCAGAAGAAAACACTGAATCAGGTCTTAGCAGCAGTTTTCAGAATTTGTGAAAACGTCTTTTTCAGCTGAAATAAATGAGTGTTTGCAACCTTTGGCATCACACTGTAACTGCTCTGTCCAGTACTGCATACCATGTCGGATCTTAGCAACAATGATCAGAATTCGTCAAATCGTTGTTTTCAGCTGAAAGTAATGCGTTGTTGCGACCTTTGGCATCCCACTATAACTGTTGTAGCCAGAAGCGCATACTGAGACAGATCTTAGCAACCGTATTCAGAATTTGTGAAAACGTCTTTTTCAGCCGAAATAAATGAGTGTTTGCAACCTTTTGCATCACACTGTAACTGCTGTCTCCAGAACTGCATACCGAGTCAGACCTTTTTAACAATAATCTGAATTTGTCAAAAGTCATTTTCAGGTGAAATTAACGCATTCTTGCAACCTTTGGCATCACACTGTAACTGCTGTGTCCAGTACTGCATAACAAGTAAGATCTTAGCAACAATGATCAGAATTTGTCAAATCGTCATTTTCAGCTGAAATAAACGCGTTTGTGTAACCTTTGGCATCCCACTGTAACTGCTGTGACCAGAAGTGCATTCTGAATCACATCTTAGCATCAGTTTTCAGGATTTTTCAAAAAGTCGTTTTCAGCTGAAGTTAATGCATTTTTACAACCTTTGGCATTCCACTTTAACAGCTGTACCCAGAAGTGAATACTGAGTCAGATCTTAGCATCAGTATTCAGAATGTGTCAAAACGTAGTTTTCAGCTGAAATAAACACGTTTTTTCAACCTTTGGCATCCCACTGTAACTGCTGTGGCTAGAAGATCATTCTGAGTCACATCTTAGCATCAGTTTTCAGGATTTTTCAAAAACTCGTTTTCAGCTGAAATAAACGCGTTTTTTCAACCTTTGGCATCCCACTGTAACTGCTGTGGCTAGAAGTTCATTCTGTGTCACATCTTAGCATCAGTTTTCAGGATTTTTCAAAAAGTCGTTTTCAGCTGAAGTAAATGCGTTTTTGCAACCTTTGGCATCCCACTGTAACTGTTGTAGCCAGAAGTGCATTCTGAGTCAGATCTTAGCAACAATGATCAGAATTTGACTAAACATCATTTTCAGCTGAAATAAACGCGTTTTTGCAAACTTTGGCATCCCACTATAACTGCTGTGGCCAGAATTGCATTCTGACTGAGATCTTAGTATCAGTATTCAGAATTTGTCACAACATCGTTTTCAGTTGAAATAAATGCTTTTTTGCAACCTTTGGCATCCCACTGTAACTGCTGTGGCCAGAAGTGAATTCTGAGTCAGATCTTAGCAACAATGATCAGAATTTGTCTAAACATCGTTTTCAGCTGAAATAAACGCGTTTTTGCAACCTTTGGCATCCCACTGTAACTGTTGTAGCCCAAAGTGCATACTGAGACAGATATTAGCAACCATGTTCAGAATTTGTGAAAACATCGTTTTGAGCTGAAATAAATGCGTTTTTGCAACCTTTGGCATCCCACTGTAACTGCTGTGACCAGAAGTACATTCTGAGTCAGATCTTTGCAGCAGTTTTCAGAATTTGTGAAAACGTTTTTTTCAACTGAAATAAATGCATTTTTGCAATGTTTGGTATCCCATTGTAACTGCTGTGGCCAGAAGTAAACACTGAATCAGGTCTAAGCAGCAGTTTTCAGAATTTGTGAAAACATCTTTTTCAGTTGAAATAAACGCGTTTCTGCAACCTTTGGCATCACACTGTAACTGCTCTGTCCAGTACTGCATACCAAGTCAGATCTTAGCAACAATGATCAGAATTCGTCAAATCGTTGTTTTCAGCTTAAATGTACGCGTTTTTGCGACCTTTGGTATCCCACTATAACTGTTGTAGCCAGAAGCGCATACTGAGACAGATCTTAGCAACCGTATTCAGAATTTGTGAAAACGTCTTTTTCAGCTAAAATAAATGAGTGTTTGCAACCTTTGGCATCACACTGTAACTGCTGTGTCCAGAACTGCATTCCGAGTCAGATCTTAGCAACAATAATCTGAATTTGTCAAAAGTCATTTTCAGGTGAAATTAACGTATTTTTGCAACCTTTTGCGCCCCACTGTAACTGTTGAGGCCAGAAGTGCATACTGACACAGATCTTAGCAACAATGATCAGAATTTGTCAAAAAGTCGTTTTCAGCTGAAATTAATGCGTTTTTGCAACCTTTGGCATCCCACTGTAACTGTTAAAGCCAGAAGTGCATTCTGAGTCAGATCTTAGTAACAATGAACTGCATTGTCAAAAGTCGTTTTCAGCTGAAATTAATGCGTTTTTGCAACCTTTGGCATCCGACTATAACTGCTGTGGCCAGAAGTGCATCCTGAGTCAGATGTTAGCAACCGTGTACAGAATTTGTGAAAACGTCGTTTTCAGTTGAAATAAACGCGTTTTTGCAACCTTTGGCATCCCACTGTAACTGCTGTGACCAGAAGTAAATACTGAATCAGGTCTTAGCAGCTTTTTTCAGAATTTGTGAAAATGTCTTTTTCACCTGAAATAAATGAGTGTTTGCAACCTTTGGCATCACACTGTAACTGCTGTGTCCAGAACTGCATACCAAGTCAGATCTTAGCAACAATGATCAGAATTCGTCAAATCGTTGTTTTCAGCTGAGATAAATGCGTTTTTGCGACCTTTGGTATCACACTTTAACTGTTGTAGCCAGAAGCACATACTGAGACAGATCTTAGCAACCGTATTCAGAATTTGTGAAAACGTCTTTTTCAGCTGAATTAAACGCATTTTTGCAACCTTTGGCATCCCACTGTAACTGTTGTTGCCAGAAGTACATATTGAAACAGGTCTTAGCGGCAGTTTTCAGAATTTGTGAAAACGTCTTTTTCAGCTGAAATAAATGAGTGTTTGCAACCTTTGGCATCACACTTTAACTGCTGGGTCCAGAACTGCATACCGAGTCAGATCTTTTTAACAATAATCTGAATTTGTCAAAAGTCATTTTCAGGTGAAATTAACGCATTCTTGCAACCTTTGGCATCACACTGTAACTGCTGTTTCCAGTACTGCATAACAAGTCAGATCTTAGCAACAATGATCAGAATTTGTCAAATCGTCATTTTCAGCTGAAATAAACGCGTTCCAGCAACCTTTGAATCCCAGTATAACTCCTGTATGCCGAAGGGCATTCGGAGTCAGATTTAGCAGCAGTTTCCAGAATTTATTACAACGTCGTTTTCAGCTGAAATAAACGCGTTTTTGCAACCTTTGGCGCCCCACTGTAACTGTTGTGGCCAGAACTCCATACTTAGTCAGATCTTAGCAACAATGATCAGAATTTGTCAAAATGTAATTTACACTTCAGATAAGCGCATTTTTGCAATCTTTGGCTCCCCACTGTAACTGTTGTGGTCAGAAGTGCATACTGACACAGATCTTAGCAATAGTGTTCAGAATTTGTGAAAAAGTCACTTTCAGCAGAATTAAACGCGATTGTGTAACCTTTGGCATCCCACTGTAACTGCTGTGACCAGAAGTGCATTCTGAATCATATCTTTGCAGCAGTTTTCAGAATTTGTGAAAACATTTTTTTCAACTGAAATAAATGCATTTTTGCAATGTTTGGCATCCCATTGTAACTGCTGTGGCCAGAAGTAAATACTGAATCAGGTTTTAGCAGCAGTTTTCAGAATTTGTGAAAACGTCGTTTTCAGCTGAAATAAATGCGTTTTTGCAACCTTTGGCATCACACTGTAACTGCTGTGTCCAGAACTGCATACCGAGTCAGATCTTAGCAACAATAATCTGAATTTGTCAAAAGTCATTTTCAGGTGAAATTAACGCATTTTTGCAACCTTTGGCATCACACTGTAACTGCTCTGTCCAGTACTGCATACCAAGTCAGATCTTAGCAACAATGATCAGAATTTGTCAAATCGTCATTTTCAGCTGAAATAAACGCGTTTGTGCAACTTTTGGCATCCCACTCTAACTATTGTGGCCCGACGTGCATACAGAGACAGATATTAGCAGCAGTGTTCAGAATTTATCAAAACGTCATTTTCAGCTCAAATAAACGGGTTCCAGCAACCTTTGGAATCCCAGTATAACTGCTGTATGCCGAAGGGCATTCGGAGTCAGATTTAGCAGCAGTTTCCAGAATTTGTTACAACGTCGTTTTCTGCTGAAATAAACGCGTTTTTGCAACCTTTGGCGCCCCACTGTAATGTTGTAGCCAGAAGTGCATTCTGAGTCAGATCTTAGCAACAATGATCAGAATTTGTCTAAACATCGTTTTCAGCTGAAATAAATGCGTTTTTGCAACCTTTGGCATCCCACTATAACTGCTGTGGCCAGAATTGCATTCTGACTGAGATCTTAGCATCAGTATTCAGAATGTGTCACAACATCGTTTTCTGCTGAAATAAACGCGTTTTTGCAACCTTTGGCGCCCCACTGTAATGTTGTAGCCAGAAGTGCATTCTGAGTCAGATCTTAGCAACAATGATCAGAATTTGTCTAAACATCGTTTTCAGCTGAAATAAATGCGTTTTTGCAACCTTTGGCATCCCACTATAACTGCTGTGGCCAGAATTGCATTCTGACTGAGATCTTAGCATCAGTATTCAGAATGTGTCACAACATCGATTTCAGCTGAAATAAACACGTTTTTTCAACCTTTGGCATCCCACTGTAACTGTTGTAGCCCAAAGTGCATCCTGAGACAGATCTTAGCAACCGTGTTCAGAATTTGTGAAAACGTCGTTTTCAGCTGAAATAAATGCATTTTTGCAACCTTTGGCATCACACTGTAACTGCTGTGACCAGAAGTACATTCTGAGTCAGATCTTTGCAGCAGTTTTCAGAATTTGTGAAAATGTTTTTTTTAACCGAAATAAATGTATTTTTGCAATGTTTGGCATCCCATTGTAATTGTTGTGGCCAGAAGTAAATACTGAATCAGGTCTTAGCAGCAGTTTTCAGAATTTGCGAAAACTTCTTTTTCAGTTGAAATAAATGCGTTTTTGCAACCTTTGGCATCACACTGTAACTGCTCTGTCCATAATGCATACCAAGTCAGATCTTAGCAACAATGATCAGAATTCGTCAAATCGTTGTTTTCAGCTGAAATTAACGCGATTTTGCGACCTTTGGTATCACACTGTAACTGTTGTAGCCATGAGCGCATACTGAGACAGATCTTAGCAACCGTATTCAGAATTTGTGAAAACGTCTTTTTCAGCTGAATTAAACGCATTTTTGCAACCTTTGGCATCCCACTGTAACTGTTGTTGTCAGAAGTACATACTGAAACAGGTCTTAGCAGCAGTTTTCAGAATTTGTGAAAACATCTTTTTCAGCTGAAATAAATGAGTGTTTGCAACCTTTGGCATCACACTGTAACTGCTGTGTCCAGAACTGCATACCGAGTCAGATCTTAGCAACAATAATCTGAATTTGTCAAAAGTCATTTTCAGGTGAAATTAACGCATTTTTGCAACCTTTGGCATCACACTGTAACTGCTGTGTCCAGTACTGCATAACAAGTCAGATCTTAGCAACAATGATCAGAATTTGTCAAATCATAGTTTTCAGCTGAAATAAACGTGTCTTGGCAACCTCTGGCATCCCACTGTAACTGTTATAGCCAGAACTGCATACTGAGTCAGATCTTAGCAACACTGATCAGAATTTGTCAAAACATAATTTTCAGTTGAAATAAACACATTTTTGCTACCTTTGGCGTTCCAGTATAACTGCTGTGGCCAGAAGTTCATTCTGAGTCAGTTCTTAGCAACAATGATCTGTATTCGTCAAAAATCGTTTTCAGCTGAAATTAACGCGTTTTTGCGACCTTTGGCATCCCACTGTAACTGTTGTAGCCAGAAGTGCATATTGAGACAGATCTTAGCAACCGTATTCAGAATTTGTGAAAACGTCTTTTACAGCTGAATTAAACGCATTTTTGCAACCTTTGGCATCCCACTGTAACTGTTGTTGCCAGAAGTGCATACTGACACAGATCTTAGCAATAGTTTTCAGAATTTGTGAAATCGTCATTTTCAGCTGATGTAAATGCGTTTTTGCAACCTTTGGCATCCCACTGTAACTGCTGTGGCCAGAAGTGAATTCTGAGTCAGATCTTAGCAACAATGATTAGAAATTGTTATAACGTCTTTTTCAGCTGAAATAAACACGTTTTTGCAACTTTTGGCACCCCACTGTAACTGCTGTGTCCAGAACTGCATACCATTCAGATCTTGGCAACGATGATCTGATTTTGTCAAAGATCGTTTTCAGCTGAAATTAACGCGTTTTTGCAATCTTTGGCATCCCACTGTAACTATTGTAGCCAAAAGTGCATACAGCGACAGATCTTAGCAACCGTGTTCAGAATTTGTGAAAACGTCATTTTGAGCTGAAATAAACGCGTTTTTGCAACCTTTGGCATCCCACTATAACTGCTGTGGCCAGAAGTGCATTCTGAGTCAGATCTTAGCAACAATGATCAGAATTTGTCAAAACGTCGTTTTCAGCTGAAATAAATGCGTTTTTACCATCTTTGGCATCCCACTTTAACTGTTTTCGCCTAAAGTGCATACTGAGTGAGATCTGAGCATCAGTATTCAGAATGTGTCAAAACGTCGTTTTGAGCTGAAATAAACGCGTTTTTGCAACCTTTGGCTCCCCACTGTAACTGCTGAGGCCAGAAGTGCATACTGAGTCTGAACTTAGCAACAATGATCAGAATTTTTCAAAACGTCGTTTTCACTGCAAATAAATGCATTTTTGCAACCTTTGGCTCCCTACTGTAACAGCTGTGGCCAGAAGTGCATAATGAGACAGATTGTAGCAACAGTGTTCAGAATTTGTGAAAGTGTCGTTTTCATCTGAAATAAACGCGTTTTACAACCTTTGGGATCCAACTGTAACAACTGTGGCTATAACTGCATACTGAGTCAGATCGTAGCAATAGTGTACAGAATTTGTTAAAACGTCGTTTTCAGCTAAAATAAATGCATTTTTGCAACCTTTCGCATCCCTCTGTTAATGCTGTTGCCTGAAGTGCATAATGAGAGAGATCTTAGCAACAGTGTTCAGAATTTGTTCAAACGTCTTTTTCAGCTGAAATAAACGCGTTTTTACAACCTTTCGTACACTATGTAGATTGAGGTCATACTCCTAGCTGCGGCACACACAATATATAAAAAGCCTCGGCACTGTGTTTGATATATTTTCGCCGTTATATATGCTTTTATTAATGTTGTTGAAATTACGGTTTTAATTCAACATTGATTGTACATCGCGGCAATGTATTGTAGTGTGCTCTCACGAGGCACCAGTTCTGTAGGGGTTTGGGCATTTACGGGGACAATTATTAATTGTAGCCGTAAATCACAAAATGATTCTTTTAATGGCTTTAGAATCCAACCTTGCGGTATAACTCAAACAACGCACACACACAGGTACTAATACACGAGGATACATCATTTATTAATACATAGAATATGCATGTAAACCTAACAGATCTTATCGAGAGGGTTATCAGAATACAAAAGGTATATATTCAATCAGTCACGAAGAGTTACACATATCAAGAGGACATACGTTCGGTATATCATTCATTTAGACTGTTTCGTAAATGATTATAAAAAACCTGATTATAACTTCTACATTGGATACTCAAGACAAGTACATAACTCTTAGGAATTAATTTGATATCAACTGGTTGGGATAACAATTGAATTCTCGAGCTGTAATGCATTGAAGTTGAATACTCATCCAATCTCTGGGGATTCAGATCTCCTGCGGGCTCTCTGGCTCCGTGCCAGGCTGTGCTGTGCGGCTTGCGACGGTGCGCTACTGATGCTCACTGACCAGCTAGTTAGTGTTGGCTTTAACTAGCAAAGTTTATGCACAGGAGAAAAGATGACTGTGGGTCCCAGCAAGTCAGGAAGAGGACCAGTTCGTTCCTGATGAAGCGCTAGTTCTGAATAGTGATTCAGCTGTCCACAGTTCCGACCTGTTCACGAGGCTTGCTGCTGGTGCTAACCTCGGGTGGATCCTCTGGTTACTCTCTGGCAACCTCCGCTCTCGACTCTTAGAACAAAGCAAAGTTCTGGCACTCGGACACACTGGTCATTCTGTGGTTGTCCGGGCTGAGTCTCAGGATGGTCAGGAGGCGCGCTGCGAGAATGTCCTGCCCTTGGGAGCCTTTCTGCTCCTGGGCCGTCCTGCCCTGGAATTGTTCTTCCCCTTTTGAATAGTCTTTCGAATAGTCTTGGAGCTCTGTGTTGCCTGTTTTTACCTGGAGGAACTTCAGCTCATTCATTGGCTGAAAGTTCCATGGGCATCAGAGTCCCCCGTGGGTTACTCGGCCCTACCAGTCCCTGATTGGTTGATCAAGGTGAGATATGAGTCACTTACTCCTGACACTTAGGAATGCAGTCCAGATGTCCATCTGGCACTCCCTAGACAGATAGGCGCCAATGAATGACCATTGATCATGATAGCCAGGCTTAACTAAGTGCATCCCCATTTGGGAGCTGTCCCTTATCAAAAGAAAACATCTTTAAATCAGCCCGCATGAATAGTTTCTCTGGCTGCACCACAGAGATGAAGAGAGAGATGGGGCCTCATTTAGGAAAGCACAGCAACACTTAATTCTGTCTTATTAATAAGCCTCGCCGCTACAGTATATATATATGGCCACTTTTTTGCTGTGATATATACATATATTGGACAAATTACTGCCCACTGGGTTACATCCAACTATAAATAAAGAATTGCACCATTTTGAAATGAACGTACCAAACCTTTTCCGATTCCGATCACTTTAAACATGATTTCACATTTGAAGCAGCAATGCCAGGACCATTTTCAAGATTTTGACAGTATCTCAGCGAACATAAGATTGTTCCAGAACCCTTTTGCAAGTGAAGTTCAAAATCTTCAGCCTGAGTTGCAGCTCAAAGTATTTGATCTTGCTGTGAATGACTTGTAGAGGGATCTATTTAAGGAAAAGGATTTATTTAACTTCTATAAATCACTGCCTAAAGAGAGTTTTAAGAACATAAAAAAAGCTTGTGGAATGTTTTCTGTCTTTTCCTCCACATATTTTTGTGAACAAACAGTTTCAAAGATGAAATATGTCAAATCTTTATATCGAAAATCACTCTCTGATGAGCACCTCAAGCAGATTTTGATTTTGGGGGCGACAGTTTGAACCAGAATTTGAGGATATTCTGTCTATATCTATATTCACAACTGTAACAATATTTTCAAGTTTCACTAGCATGTGTAATGATCATGGCATCTTAGTGTAACTTTTGTTTGAGGCTAAATTAACAGTGATATATACGTCCCACTTCAATCATTATAATGTTCTTGACAACTGAAGCTTTCAAAGAGGTCTTCGCTGAAGATGCAGTATATCAGAAATCAGTTCAACTCTCTGACGTTGGGGTCAACTTATCACAGATCACAATTTATATGACAAATGTAATCAACGATATTAATTTATGTAGTTATTGTTAGTCTTGCCGTTATTGTGGAAACATTTTGACGTGCTTTTTTTAACTACATTTTCTGTCATGATCGTTGCAATGGAAAATGTAAAGCTTGTCCATTCAGGCTACTCAAACCAACTCATGATTTGGTTCAGTGGTAGCATTGTCATGCCTGTGAGCTAGGTGCTGAGTTCATTTCCCAGCAGATTTGACAGTTGTACTTTTAAGAAATAAAGACACTTTCTGTAATATTTAAATAAAATAAATAAGATGTATGTAGTATCTATGTAGTATTTATGTAGTAAATCAACTTTATTTTATATAGCGTTTTAAGCGAATAGGTAATTAGATTGCTCATAAACCTAATCGCTTTTTCTACATAAACACAGCGTGATTGCTCTCTGAAAATGCTTTTCTTTATATTTAGGCTCAGATTTCAACTATAGATCGTATTATTATAAACTTTCTTGGAAAAATGTCTTTTATGTAAACCATGTTTGCTATTAATTCATTTAGGGCTAAAATACATTCATTGTCTTCCAATCGAGTCGAGTTGACATTGGAAGCTTGCCACGCCCGGACTGTTACACCAACGCATTAGCATCTTAAAGCGATTTCATTGAGGAGCCTAGCTTTTTAACTAGTAAGTACTGTACTTCCTGCTTTGAAAATACCTGTGAAACCGGTTTAATTCATCACAGCCAGCACTCCCGCAGAGAGGGGGGTTGTACTCGTTAATGTCCGATGACATACAAGTGGAAAGATTACAGATTTTAATCGTCTTTTTTCTGAACCAGGGAAAATCTGAATGCTGAATGAATAAAAGCATTTTATTAAAAACACGTTTGTGTTTGTCTGGTATTTACTTTGGTTCCTTTTAACTGTTTTTCGATCTACTGTATTGCTTTGAGATGCCAAATGTTTAGATTGTATCGCATACTGTCCAGCCTCCATTTCTCTATAAAAATTTACTCTATTACACACACACACACACACACACACACACACACACACACACACACACACACACACACACACACACACACTAGAAGCAGGAAGCAGAAGCAGGGACCGTTGTCAGAAGGGAAGAAGGTGACTATTCATTGTTAGCAAAAATGACTTAGAATCGATCATGTTGTGATATTTTGAAATATAAAAGTGAATTGATTGTCCATAATATCGTGTTTGTTAAAAGAAAAATCCAGCACCAGCTGGATTTGAACACACAACCCGTGAGTTGATAATCGGGCACGTAGACCAGTAGGCTACAAGGGAAGTCACATAAAGTGAGAGGCGAAACAGCCCTACACAGCCCTGTCGCAGTACACGAATATAATCATATCGTTATTAAATTCTTTAGATACGCGATTCCATATTATATTCCCTTTTAATCAAATTCTAAAAGTATGCTTGTGGACTCCGGTATCTCTTTAGTTAAAGACTTCGATGCTTGAAATGTTTAGGGAGAAATGGAATACTGGTGTGTATTTTTTCTTTAAAGTACCAAGACCAGCCATATACTGTATGTTTATGTTCCAAAATTAATATCGTTTATGGCCTTCACACGCGTTACAGTATGCTCCTATTCTTTTTATGCTCAGCTACTAAGATTTCCCTTCAGTGGTAAAATTCTATATCTACAACGGGCACAGCAAAGACATTTACTGTAAGTCTTTCTACAACAGACCAACGGACCACGAGTGCCCCTGTTGGTCAACCAATCACGTACTGCGGTGCCGCGAGTCATCTTGCGTCACACTGCGCGACGCCACCTGCGGTACATGTCTGTAACGCGCACTTTGAATGGCTGCATCTGTATGTCTGATTAGATAGATAGATACTTTATTGATCCAGTGAGGGAAATTGCAGTGCAACAGCAGCTTAACACAGACACAGTGTAACGAATGATACAATAATAATAGTACAAGTAGAAGAAGTTGATTAGTTGATTAATGAAGATCCAGTAGTAAAAATCGCTTCTAATATTATTTCTAATATAATATTATTTCCAGATAAACCAACTTCAGAGAGTAGGTGGCAGTGATGTCAGAGAGAGTGTGTTCACAGTGTTGTCAAGGTATTGCTTATTGATTTTTTAAATACAATTTTACTTTGATCAAGTTAAAATATCCACAAAATTTAGCTTATAGATACCTATGTGTTAACCACTGAATTTGCAAGATGTGAAACTGCAAAATTGTCTTAAAATATAAGGATTACAGTAGTGCATTCGATCCTAAATATTTGAGTAAATAAACGTTGAATGGAAACTCACTTGAAAAATGTCTAAGCTCAGTGAGAATTTGGTTTTCAGACTTAAGACAAATGAACTGATGATGAAATTCAACTTCGCTGGCACAAACTGGAAAGATCAATGACAAAAGAGGGGCCTGGGAGACACAAATCTTTCTAGAGCAATTAAAGGTACGCTTATTCTGTTGTACTTTCAAACTTTGGGTACTCTTTAATTAGGACAGACTTTATTGCTCAATTACTGTGATGCAAGATGAATTTTATACATTGATTAAGCTTTGAGCTTAGTATTCCTTAATGGTTCTTTTTTGAGATTATATTCAAGAAGAGATTAATCATCATTAATTTGAGTACTAGTATTATAAAATTTTCTCCTAGCTGCGGTGCTGAAGTCCCACCCAACAGCAACAGAAAAAGAAATAAAGGAGCACACAATGCATTATTTGAAGAATGCGTATGCAAGGCAGGGGGCCCAGAAGTCTGGACACTGAAAATTATTAGTTGCTGGTTCTAACTGTTAGGACAATTAGATAGGGCTTTGCAAATAGTGGACAGTAAAAATCATCTTAACTTCACATTGTAATAACATTTTCTAGGAAATTTAGAAGTTGTAAATTTTAAAACTTTTATTCAAACACAATCAAATAAGCCGCAAAGAAGTCTGGTACAGAAACAATATGAGTACCTCTTTAGTGTTTTTCAATTAGTTAATGAACAAGAGCTCAAGAAATTAATTATTAAGACAAAGTCAACCACCTGTCCGCTAGATCCCATCCCCACTCAGCTAGTCAAAGATTCCCTTGAAGTACTGGCAGGACCTATAATAAGTATAATGAACACATCCTTTGCATCAGGCGTTGTACCTGACCAAATTAAGGTAGCAGTTGTTAGACCACTCCTTAAGAAGTCAAATTCGGATCCACAAGTTCTTAACAACTGCAGGCCTGTCTCAAACATCCCGTTTCTATCTAAAATTATTGAATGAATAGTTGTGGCCCAACTGCAATTGTATCTGTATTCAAATAATATACTTGAGAAATTTCAGTGTGGTTTCCACCCAGGCCACAGCACTGAAACTGCATTAACAAGAGTCGTAAATGATATTCTGTTAGCTACTGACTTGGGGAATGCAACAGTGCTTGTGCTTCTAGATCTTAGTAGAATCTGTCTTATTTGTTAGATTAGCTATTCTCTTAAATAGGTAGCGAGGGTTATTTTTATTGCTTTCTATAAGTTCAGAGTAGTCAGCTGAACGAGCTCTATATAGGTCTTTCTTATACTGTAGTAGGCTACAAAATAACTGCACGCACGTATGGGTTTCAGAGGTTAGAGTAAATGCCTCACCACAAGGGTAATGTCGAGTGAGGCACCATGAGAATAAAAACTGCGAAGGTATTAAAATATTAAGTTCTGAAGATCTTGTTTGATCCTTCATGATGCTTTTAAACTTGTATTAAACCCATGAAGTTAGTATTCTATTTTTGATGCCAAAAGACACATAATTTGGAAATTCATGAATTACTTCCCATGCCAGTCCTGTAACCCTAACTGTAGATGGATCTGTACTTGAACTTCGCCCTATGCTATCACTAACTGTGGCTGAAAAGCTGATCAACACATTTGTGTTCTCTCGAATTGACTACTGTAATGCTCTACTCACTGGGGTATCTAAATCTACTCTGAACAAACTGCAGTATGTCCAAAATTCAGCAGCCAGAATCCTGACCAGGTCTAGTGCAAGTGTTCACATTACTCCTATCCTGGAGTCCTTGCACTGGCTTCCAGTCAAATTCCGTTTAGACTTTAAAATCCTCATGCTCACCTATAAGGCTCTGCATGGCTTGGCACCTCAGTACCTGTCTGAACTTTTATCGCCCTACTCCCCACCTCGCAACCTTCGCTCTTCTAATTCTGCTCTCCTTACTGTCCCCCAAGCCCGTCTACATTGCATGGGTGACAGGACCTTCTCCTGTTATTCCCCCAAGCTCTGGAACTCTCTCCCCAAGGATATCAGAGAGTCACCTTCTCTAAAGTCCTTCAAATCCAGACTCAAAACCCTCTTCTTCAGAAAAGCCTTTACTTAACTGGTTCCATTCTTCACCCCTCTGCTTTTCTTAGTACCACCATCCATGGTCTCCTCTATATATTGTAATTGTGTTTTATCTTGTGTATTCTTCTTTTTTATTGTTGTTGTCATCCTGTAAAGCGCTTTGAGAAGCCACCTTTAAAGGCGCTATATAAAATAAAGTTTATTATTATTATTATTATTACATTTTGTCAATGCAGAACAGAAGACCAGAAGACAATGGAGGAGAGGAACCAAAAACTCCTTAGTAAGGAGAAAAAAAACCTCTAGGGGTCCAAGGTCAACTGGTTGCCCAACCACTTTGGGCAGGCTAACATTATATAATTTTAAAAAAGGAAAATGGTGAGGGTATTAATCCATCCATCCATCATGTCTTCTATGTGCCATCTCTGTAGACCAGTAAATTCCTCCTAAACAATAGCTATATCCATCCACAATGTCCTTCTTGGATCCATGGCAGTGATGCGCATCCAACTCAGATGGTACCCAGCCCGTGCACTATCCAGACATGTGGGGGGGAGAATAGGATAGTTTGGTCAGAACAGATGTATCTACCTGGTGGGCCAACACAGAGACACACAATGGTATGTACTGCAGTACCAGTAGCCATGGTTGCAGCAGGCTATAATGTAAGGTGCGAGTAGGCTAGGCTGAAGTAATAGGTCTTCAGTCTGGATTTGAATATTAAGATTGACTCGGCATCCTGAATATGGGGTGGGAGACTGTTCCATAAGCTAGGGGCCCTTCAGCTAAAGGCTTTACCGCCAACTGTTATTTTATTAATTTTGGGAATATGAAGAAGACCTGCATTCTGTGATCTAAGCAGGCAACTTGGAAGGTAAACATTAATAAGTTCCATTAGATAGACAGGTGCCTGACCTCTGAGAGCCTTGTAAGTAAGTAGAAGGATTTTGAAGTCCACCCTGTATTTGACAGGAACCCAATGAAGAGGGCTAAATATGGGGTTATATGGTTGTTCTTTCTGCTCCTAGTAACAATTCTAGCTGCTGCATTCTGAGTTCGCTGTTAGGTGTTGAAAGAGTGGTGGGTGCTCCCTGATAGTAGGGCATTACAGTTGTCTAACCTGCTGTATACAAGAGCATGTGTTAATGTCTCTGTGTCTTGAATGGAGAGAAACTGTCTTAGTTTTGCAATATTTCTTAACTGTAGGAAGCATGTTTTCGATACTGTTTTAACATGAGAGTTAAATGAGAGTCAGCTGCCTAAATGACTACCGCCCTGTTGCACTCACATCAGTTATCATGAAGTGATTGGTCAAAGCATACATCACCTCCTCACTGCCTGACACCTTAGACCCACTGCAATTTGCGTATTGCCAGGACAGGTCAACTGAAGATGCTATTGCCACTGCCCACCATATTGCCCTCTCACACCTGGATAAGAAAGGAACATATGTGTGAATGCTGTTTGTTGATTACAGCTCAGCATTCAATACCATAGTGTCCTCAAAGCTTGTCATCAAGCTCCAGGACCTGGGACTGAATGGTCCCAATTAGCTGATGACACAATGCTATTTTTAAGAAACCATGCAGAGATTGAGAAGGCAATTAAGTGTATAAATGTTTTTTCCTCTGTTTCTGGTCTTTCTCTTAATTTAAAAAAATGTGAACTGATGGCTCTTGGGAACTGTGATGTTTCATCTATATGTAATATTCCTGTAAAAGATGTAGTTAAATAGCTAGGTATTAAGATTTCCAAAAATCCAAAAATTAGAAATTATCTAAACTTTTCTCCAATTATGCATTCATTTAAAAAAAAACTTGACTTATGGTTGTTAAGAGACCTTTCTTTAAATGGTCGAATACTTTTGTCTAAATCTGAGGGTTTCTCTAGATTAGTTTATGCTTCACTGGTTCTGGATGTACCACCTGCAACTATTAGGAAAATTGACTCCAAACTTTTCAAATTTATCTGGAGGAATAAACCCCATTATCTTAAAGAGAAATTATTTGTCGTCCACAGGCAGAAGGGGGCTTAAATGCTTTAGACTTTAGGACATCTAATGCTATTTTTAAGATTAAATGGATACAAAACTATTTAAAAAATAAGCAAAGTGTATGGCATATAATCCAAAATCTGATATTTCAAGAAGTAGGGGGTCTAGAGCTTTTACTAAAGCGTAACTTTGACATTGGAAAAATCCCCTTGAAACTTGCCAGTTTTCATAAACAAGTACTTCTGACGTGGTCACTTATGTATAAACATAACTTTTCCCCACATAGATTTACTATCTGGAACAACAAATATATAAAAATTAGAAATAAAACCTTATTTTTTGAAAACTGGGTCAAGAATGATATAATTTGGATTAAAATTAATCAAGGCTGATGGTAAAATATATAGTTACACCGAGTTTGTTAATAGATACAATATTTCTATTACTTTGGATCAGTATTTTACTGTAATTAATGCGATTTCTGGGGAAATTTTAACTCTTTTAAGGAGTTGTAATAGTAGTCCTTTAGAAACATTGGAAGAATTTACAGCTCATATTAGACTACAAAGAAAGGATATTGTGAGTTGTGGATGTAATAACCAATTTTTGAGATCCCTGTTAAAAAATGATAATTTACTTGCGACTACAATATATTGGAATTCCGCATTTGGAAAACGCATTGATTGGAGAAAAATTTGGATGATGCCCAATAAATATTGTATAACCAATAAAATTAAGGAGGTTTCATACAAAATGATTCATCGAATTTACCCAGTTAAAACTCTTGTTACCCAACGATTTAAAATTAATATAGATGACAAATGTGTTTTTTGTGACAATAGCCCTGAAACTATTCAGCATTTGTTTTGGTTATGTCCCAGGGTAAAAATGTTCTGGACTAAGTTGCAGAATTATATTAAAAAAGAGACCAATATTGATATTTGTTTTGTTAAAAAAGATATTATGTTAAGTTTCAGCCCCAGTGAAAACAATATAAAAATTTCGTTTGTAATAAATTTAATTATTATACTGGCACGTTATCACATACATAAAATGAAGTGGTCTGGGAGGTACCCTGTGTTTGAGTATTTTAAAATGGAAGTAAAGGGGTATTTGCAGACTATTTCGAAATGCAAAAATATGAAAGCGGTGCGGACATTATTTTTATTTAATTTGTTTAATCTTTTTTCATAACTTGAATTTATGTAGTAGTATGTACCCCTGACGATATTTTTTTTGAATTGTTATATGTACTCTTGTTTGTATTGTAATGTATGTTCTTTTGTTAAGCATCAATAAAAATTAAAAAAAAAAAGGACCTGGGACTGATGACCTCCCTCTGTAATTGGATCCTGGACTTCTTGACGGAACGTCCGCAGGTGGTGAGTGTGGGCATCAACATATCCTCTACCCTGACTCTAAACACTGGAGCCCCCCCAAGGCTGTGTGCTTAGCCTTGTCCTCTACTCCTTATTTAACCATGATTGTGTCGCCAGGCATAACTCAAACTCCATCATTAAGTTTGCGGATGATACAACAGTCATCGACCTGATCACAGGTGGTGAAGAGTCTGCGTACAGGGAGGAGGTTGAAACCCTGGCAGCATGGTGCCAGGAGAACAACCACTCTCTGAACATCATTAAGACTTAAGAGATGATTGTGGACTATAGGAAGCACCAGGGAGGAGATCACACACACCTATCTACATCAATGGGACTGCAGTGGAGAGGGTCAGCAGTTTTAAGTTCCTGGGAGTTAACATCTCAGAGGACTTAATCTGGACCCACCACACCAACACCGTGGTCAAAACAGCACGGCAGCGCCTATTCTTTCTCCGTAGGCTAAAGACGTTTGGCATACCATCACATATCCAGACGAACTTCTACAGGTGCACTATTGAGAGCATCCTGACTGGTTGCATCACTGCCTGCTATGGGAACTGCTCCGCCCAGGATCGCAAAGTACTGCAGAGGGTGGTGAAGTCAGCGCAGCTCATTACCGGCTGTGAGCTACCAAACATCCAGGATATCTACTCAGCTAGATGTCTGAAGAAGGCCAGGTCCATTCTCAAGGACCCCAGTCATCCCAGTCACAAACTGCTTTCCCTCCTACTGTCCGGTAAACGGTACTGAAGCATTCAGTCCAAGTCCAGCAGACAATGGAACAGCTTCTACCTCCAGGCAATAAGACTGCTAAATAGCCAACCTGCCATTACAGGTGATTTAGCAAATCACCTGTAATGGCAACATGGACACACAGTTTTCAATATATTCAGCATAACTGCACTACTTGTATATGTTGCATACACCATGGACACATAGCAGCTCTACTCATATTGAGTTTTATTCAATTTCTATTACATCTTTTATTATGTAACCTTATTTTTGTAACCTCAGTTTTGTGATTTTTGTGATTCTTGTGATTTTTATGAGCTCGCAGAAAAGACATTTCATTGCTAGCAACTACTGCTGCACGCTGTGCATTTGATACAACTGAAGACTTGTATGAGAAGAACATCAGATGTATTTCTCAGTGCTTGATGCTTTCAGCTTGTATGTACTTGAGGAGGCTCTTCCTGTAGCCTTTTGACAGGTTATTAAAACTCGTTTAGTAAAACTTTGATTTGATTTGAGAGCCTTGTGTCTAATATGACGCCTAGGTTACGTGCTGAGTCTTTGAGGCAAATTTTTAATTTTTAAAAAATTTAAGTGCAGAAGTTATAGAAGTCCTATCAGTATTGTTGCCTCCAAACAACAGAACCTCAGTTTAATCAGAGTTGAGTAACAAAAAGTTTTCACACATCCAAGTCTTCACTTTATTAATGACATTAACTACAGTGATAAAAGAAGAGTTGTCGTTTGGTGTAAATGAAATGTATATTTGCGTGTCATCAGCATATGAATGAATGTTAATATTATATTTTCGTATTATCCTACCTAGCGGCAGCATGTAGAGAGAGAACAATATGTACCTCCTCAAAATCTTGTGGAAACTCAGACCATTGTCCACAGAAATCCTGGGGAGAAGGAGTGTATTGCCAAAACATCTGTGAGAAAAGGTTGGTATAAGTTCAGAGTTATCTGCGGTGTATTATAAAACATTATTTTACCATTCACAATTAAAGGTTTCTATAACTAATTTAAAAAAATTCCGACAGTTTTCTATTTTTGGTAATTTGAGGTATTGAGGTCTTTGCAACATGTAGCACAGCCGTGACAAAAGGTTCATATAATTTAAGCGATGGCAAGATGTAGCGTGAACCACTTCTTTCAGTAGTTACAAATAAAAGGTTGTACAAAAAATAAATATGAACTTATAGCCATAGCTCTTAAACAGTTACTTCTTTGGTGCAATGCTAATTCATTGAAAGATCCTAGTTAATGTAGTTTTCTCTCTTTGAGATATTCAGCATTGCTGACTATTCCTTAATAAGTCTTTTATTTTTATTCACACAGACACTGTATCATCGAGCGTAGAAAAAAATGTGGAAGAAACAGTGGGGCCTACGGTAGTGACAGCACAGAAGGCTGCAGTTAATACGCTGTCCAGATCAAAACGTGTCAAACCTTTGGAAAGAACTAATAAAGCAATTAAAGACTTGGCGTTTGGTAAAACGGCAGATTTTGTGAGATACATAGCTCAGTTAGTAGCTACGGTGAGCTCTAATGAACCAGATAAAAAATAGAGATTTAGGGTGCCTAAAAGCTGCTTTTGCAAGTGTACAATCCATTCTACCAAAACCGATCCAAGCTTTCGCTGCTAACCTTTTAGACATAATTTCTGCAGAGGATGCAGATCTAAAGTCGGGATTTTGAGACCTGATAATGCTATCTCATGGTTCATTGGTGAAGATTCCCAGTGGTAAATGACTAAACATGTGGTCTAAAAAGTGGTTAAAAGACCAATCCCTTACTAACATCAAGCATTTGTATGTTAATAAAAGAATTAAACTAGCAAAAGCATGTTTGTTGAGATGTAAAAGATTCAGAGAGGCATCAGATTTCCCAAGGTCAACCCGAACCACACAATGAGAATGCTGGAGTAGAAAATAATGTAATGGTCAGGGTGTTGCAGTAGAACCTGATAACGATAACTTTGAAAACCGGGACCCTGTTGTGATAAACGATGAGAATCAGGTTGGTGGCAGTGGCAATGCAAATAGAGACCCCTTAGTTTTCCTGGAATGTGTGCGTAGTTATGATAGACCGTATAATAATTTTAGAGCAACAGAGCACTATGAAGAATTTCGTTTTATTAATCTTGACAGAGTAGACTCGTATGTACAGGCTATAGACGCTGTACATGGTGCAGTCCAGAGAATATTGAATGAACTTTCGCCAAACGTAAGGCTGAATGATTTTGTGCAGTTGCGTTTGTCTTCCGGAGGGGTTAAGAAACCGTTGTTCTCGCTCAGAAGACACCCTGGTGAATTAAGCGCTGCTAATTTTTTAAACCACATCTCAGACCTCTTACAGAGTCACACAGCCTCAGATTGGTAGTTAAAATAGTTAGGAATATGCAGGTGGGTGCCCGCAGAAAATTTAAATCCTTCGGTAAAGTAGGGTAATTGAACGGTAAAAAAGCACACCTTATTGCGTTACCTGGGCAGTAATTTGTATTTTCCCGGTTGTGTGTACGGTTTGATGAATGTTGATTGTAGCGATAGGGAAATGTTGCAGGACACTATACCAATGCACAAAGAGTTGGGTTTTTCAGAGAATCGGAAAATTAGCTTGTCAGACATTGCAGCTTTTGAAAAAAGATTTAAAGGTAGTCATTAAAATGTTGTGCCATGATCAGAACGAGTGGAAATATTTTACAACGGGGCCCACGCCACCAGAATCTAAAAAAAAATTTCTAGTGCATGAAGATGGGGTTTTAAATACTAAAGCTTTTGTGGGCTCAGCGTATTTTTGCAGTCACTGCCATGCCGTGTATAGTCACAAAAACGCTCATGCGTGTGTTAAATCTTGTAAAACGTGTTTAGATTCCCAGTGTTGTGAAATTGATGCAGAAATTCACAATTGCCCTGTCTGTAAAGTCTTTTGTCGTAGCTCTCAGTGTTTGATGAGACACTTAAAGAATGTGGCGACAGGTGTCGGTTAGTGTGAGAGCAGGTCCTTTTGTGAGAAATGTGGGGTTTATAACCTCGCAAATCACAAATGTGAAGAGAAACTGTGCTGACGGTGTAACAACGTAATCAACACCCCTGACATGCACTTGTGCTGCATACAGACTTTGGACAACCCCAAAATTTCAAACAAGTACATTTTTTTTTACTTTGAATGCATGCAAGAAACAGGGACAGACATTCCAAATTACATTCATGTCCTTCATATTAACAATAAACGAAGCTGGGAATTTTATGGTGAAACTTGTTAAAAGGATTTTGTGCATAAATGTATTGACGGCTGTTTCAAAAACTATACTTTCATATAACAGAATGGCAAGGGTTATGACAATTACCTAGTAATCAGACAGCTGCTAGATGAAAAGATGGACGTTAATCAGGGTGGTAAAATAATGTGCATGACCGAAAAAGCTCTGAACATCAGATTTATCGATTCTCTAAACTTTCTCCCTATGAAATTAAGCAAATTGCCATCAGCCATGGGATTCCCAGGGGTTAAGGGGCATTTTCCACACTTGATTGACACTTCAGAAAACCAAAAATATGTAGGACCGTTGCCGCTGCCAGAACTTTATGGTGTTAACTACATGCTTCCGAGCAAGAAAGCCGGGTGTTTGGCTTGGTATAAAGAATGTAAGGGAAATGTGTTTAACTTGCAGACTGAACTGAAACGCTACTGCCGATAGGATCTTGCAATTCTAAGAGAAGGTTGTGTCAGGTTCAGTAACGAGGTCATGAACAAGACCAGACAGGCTCATGTGACTGAGTTGGGGGCTGTGCGCGTGGTGTGCATTGACCCCTTTCAGTTTGTGACAATCGCTTGCGTGTGCATGGCCATGTTCAGGCTTATGTTTTTACAGGAAGAGACGATAGCATTGCTACCCTATGGCAATTACCACCGACAGCAAAAACGATTTTCTACACCCAGCATTCAGTGGCTTGTGTACATCGAACACACAGAGCACATTAAAATCCAATACGTATTAACCACACCTGGCGAGTTCAAGGTCGGCCCATATTTTCTGGATGGTTATGCTGTAATTGACGGAGTGCAGACCGCGTTTGAGTTTCAACAGTTGCTTTTTTTACGGTTTTAGTTTTTGTTACTGTGAAAACGATTTTAACAAATACTACTTTTGGCTGGTTGTACAGAAAGACGATGGTAAAAATTAATGTAAGTTAAATGTAAAGTAAACGACTTGAGGAAATTTCTCACAGCTGCTCAGTTACCAGAGCCTCTGCAACTGCGCGATTTGCTTTTTGGGGGAGAACAAACGACATTTGTTTGCATTACACAGTGCAGCATGGTGAAAAAATTCATTACTATGATTTCACCAGTCTGTATCCATTTGTGAACAAAACTAAAAAAATAATTTATAACAACTTTGAAGACTTGAAACGATATTTCGGTTTAGTGAAGGTGAAAGTTTACCCACCCAGATGTTTGTACTTTCCTGTTCTTCCAACCAAAATTGACAAAAAACTGTTTTTCATGCTGTGTCGTACATGTGCCGAAACAAAACAGACCAACCCCTGTGAGCACTGTGATGAGGTTCTGACTGGCGTGTGGTGCACTCCAGAATCACAGACGGCCTTAGATCTGGGGTATAGGATGGGTGAAATTTACGAGATAAGGCATTTCGAGAAGTCTTTTTTCCGACTACATCAAACTGCATCTGAAAAGAAGCTTCGGGGTTTCCAGAGTGGTGTACCAATGCCGAGAAACAGCAAAGATATCAGCGAATATTATGAAAGAGGGTTTCCGCTTGGACCCCAGCAACATTAAAAAGAATCCGGCCAAAAGACAACTCTCAAAAATTGCCTTGAACAGTTTATGGGGCAAGTATGGGCAAAGACCCAATTTACCACAGACCACCATTGTGAGAAACCACGATGAATTGTTCATGTACTTGTTTGCGCCTTATTATGAGGTGTCAGCCTGTGAGTTTATCAATGAAAACACAGCCTGCGTCACCTGGAAACACACTAAAGACCACTATACAGGCCATTCCAACACCAACATTTTCATCGCTAGCGTTATACACATTGTTAAATGCTTTGCAACACTGCTGTCTGTACTACAACACAGACTCAGTCATCTTTGTGAGGCTTGAGGGGGAGTGGAATCCGGAACTGGGTGACTACTTGGGGGAGTTGACCAATGAAATCGATGCTGGACAACACATCACCGAGTTTGTGTCAACAGGACCCAAGTCGTACGGGTACAAGCTGTCTGGAGGGAAAGCCTATTTAAAGGTAAAAGGTATTGCGCTCCATGTGAGCAATTGCGAAAAAGTTAACTTTGAGAGTCTGCGGGACTTGGTTTTTGACTTTGGCGTTAACCCTTATGATGAGTGCCAGGAATTTAAACACATTTCTATTCAACAGCCGATGATCGTGCGTGTTAAAAAGGATTGGCGCATTAAGACCCGGACCTTAAAGAAAACCCAGAAAGTGGTGTACGACAAGCAGGTTCTGCAAGAAAATTTTACATTGTTGCCATACGGATATGAATTCAATGGATGTCAGGTTAAAGCACCCTTTTTCATGCATTTTGTCCGGACCTTCGAATTGCGGTAAAAGTTATTTTATGAAACAACTCTTGGAGAACGGTGATGCTGTTATGACTTGTAAACCTGAAAACGTCGTCTGGTGTTACAACTGCTGGCAATCTCTATACGCGAAGTTGCTTGTGAAATTTCCATACATTCAGTTTATAGAAGGTCTACCAACGTCGTTTTCTGACAATCAGTTACTTCCACCTGATAGTCAACTTGATTATAGTTGATGATTTGATGGAGTCTGTGTATGAAAATAATGAGATGGAAAAAGCTTTTACCAAATACATACACCACAGAAACCTTAGCATTATGTATATTGTCAAAAATGTGTTTTGTCAAGGCTGGAAAAGTAGAAGCTTCGCCTTAAATACAAAGTACATGGTGCTGTTTAAAAACCCTAGAGATAAACTACAGATTACAACCCTGTCCCGACAGATGTACCCCGGTAAAGCCAACATTTTTTTTGGAAGCATTCGATGAGGCTACTAAAAAACCTTTCGGTGATTTCGCAACCATAGACTCAGTCGAAAAATCACATTCGGTCCGACGACATGTCTTCACGCATTCGGAGAAACCTGACTCTCTTACATTTTCTGATAAAAGATGGCCCAGTCAGCGGAAAGCTATTCTCTGTGGGGCCTCCAATGACCTCGTTCAGGCAATCGCTGAAATCGCCTTGAACACTTTGAAAGGGAACATACCATTATCTGCTAAGCAGTTTGGGACCCTGAAGAGAAAGTGTAAGCTTATAAGGACTTTGAGTCAAATGGGTCTTTCTCTTAAAAGAAAGAGACTCTTGGTGAATCAGTCAGGCGGTTTTATCGGGACACTGTTGAGTATTGCAGTACCATTGATTATGGGGCTTCTACAACGCCGATAATGGAGCACGCTGAAAAAATGTACCTTGTACCCCAGAAACAGCTCAATCAGCTCCAAGAGCGGTCTGGCAACGAAAGCCGTGTGAGAAAAATAACAACCCGCAGGTTGGATGATGAAATGAGAGACATTCTTCAGAACTCACATCTGACCGAATATGAAAAAGTGAAATTGTATAGTCAGGTGTTACAACGGTATTTGACACTAGTACACCAGGAGGCTTCTGAAAAGGGGACTTTAATTGTTTTACTACCCGAAAATGCACCCGACGATCTATCACCACCACCACAGTCATCAACCGACACTGACTTTGGGTATATTTTAGACTGTGTCTCAGCGGTTCCGGAGAAATGCCGAGATATTGTTAAAGACTATGGCACGCAATGAACCGTTAATAGCCTGGAATGAAAAAGGAGAATTTGTATACAAGGGGTCACCCATTGAGGGCTCTCACATGATAGATCTTGTCAGAGCTCTCACACAGCAGCAACCAGTTGCGGCCGGTAAGAAGCCAAAAGGTTGGGATGTATTTATTGAGGCTATGGCCGAAATCAACATACCTTACTTGCTAACGTTGGTAACTGAGAGCTACTTGAAAAACTCAAGTCTGCCCCGCTGGGGTGCACAGTGTCTGTAAAAACTTTAAAACCCCCTGTACAGATGTCAACTACCACCCCAGCCTCTAAGATAACAGCAGAAATGCCTAGGAGACGAACATTAATGCCGAGACCCACGTGGTTGACATTTTTTTTTTCTTCTGCCTAAGGGTATGTGTGTTTGTGATAAATGACATGACTTGAAATGTATATTAAAAAGCGTGATCAATATAGTTACGGTGAAAATGTTTGTAATAAAATGACTTGGTTGCAATGTGTATTAAAAAAGTGTGAGCATTATAAACTTATATAACCGTGAAAGTGTAATAAAAATATTGTATTGATTTTAATTAATATTTTGTGTTATTTTTTTTTAAATAATAACCACACAGACAATGAAATGGTTCGAATTCATTTTTTTTTAGACGGGTGATTAACATTTATGGAATGTTTTAAATTATAATCACACATAATTGCACATCCGTATTTTCAAATGGATTAAAAGGGTACAGAGATCTTCGTCTCACACATCGTCGGTTTTTCAGAAACATTCAACCATGCGATCATTCTGGATTGCATTCGTAGAATAAAGTTCTAAAATGTGTTTCACAGATAAGCCTTTACATCTATGGTATAGAAAAAAGACACAATGTAGTCCGCAGGTCACTGCAAAAGTATCTTGCAGCTGTCTGATGTTATAAAATATGGAATTAGCATTTCTGTTTAAGAAATCAATAATGTTCTTGGGAAAGAAAAAAGATTCATGTGAAAATCCGTAGGAGTAAGAAAATTCTGCTCCGTCATCACCTGGCAGGTAAATAGCGAGCCAGTGTTCCCCGGGGAGGTCTTGTGGGTGAGAATTAACTATTAAACTCAGAGGTCGCCGCTCCAGTCTCTCCATCGGCAGTGCATCACTGGGGAACACACCTAAAAAACTGTCTATGGTGTAGCAGTCTAGGGTTAGAATGTCTTCCTGCTGTTTCATGTCCATCTTTATGTGAAGGTTGTGGGGCTCCCAGTTTTTTAGCTGAAGTCATAAATGACTTGGCATCTCATATCAAGCTCTACCACATTGTCGAACAGAGCGTACACGACCATGTTAACTGTAGTGATGGTTGTGCGAAGCGTATTTCAGCTCTCAGATTACCTGTTTTAATAAGTGAATAATGACCTGTGCACTCATCGTTGGGACTGAGGGTGAAAGCAAACAAAGTGTAACCGTGCACATACTCCTCGCGGTCCACCAAAAGAGGTTTGTCTTTCAGACGCTTCCCAGCTGTTTCCACCAGATTAAAATATTCACGGACGCAATGTCCATTCTGGAAGTCAGGTTGAAGCGTTTAGTGGGGATTTGTTCAACGTCCACGTAGAGAGCCAAAAAGTTAACGGTGTAGTGTTTAAAATTGAAGGGATTTTGTGTAAAACTGCCGCTGAATGCTGCGTTGTCCACAAACCCCAAAATTACTAATGTGGGCAACTGCCCGAGAAAGAGGTTTTCTTGGTTACGCACATGGCTCCCTGCAGGCAGACTGAAGACTTTCATCTGTACGCGGTCTATGGGATATTTAGCGTTGGCCGTCAGCAGTGCTTTGGCGTGTCCAAGTCTGACCTCTGGTGACACTCTGACTCTTTTCACAAAGATGCCGAGAGTATGCTCAGTTTTTTCATTAAGCAGAAAGCATCTCTGTTGCGCGTGAGTTTTATTTTCAGGTCAATGCCATTCAACAGTAGTTGTGTCGTGAATGTGGCCCAGGAGCTCCAGTTTTCGGCTTTGCACTGTGGATGAGGCCATTTTTCGGAACCCAGATTGGGTCCATCCAAAACTGTGGACTCGTGTTGCCCGGCTGTGTCTTTGTAAAATATTGCGTCTTCAGCGTCTCTTCGCTGTAGTTCAGGACAGACTAAGGATAGCAATTGTTGCTCTGACTGATCAGCCAGTCTCCCACGGTGATGTCAACCTGGCTGAAGATGGATGCGATGGGGTAATTCACCAGACTCACACGGGCTGCCGCATCAATGTCCCCACCGTCTGCTTCCGTTATTTTACAGCTCAAATAGAGCACTGTGTTGTTTATATCTAAATAATGTTCTCCGTTGCCTGCAATGTAGAATTCCAGAGGTGCGTTTTCTGTTAGGGCCGTGAGGGGTGCAACTTCTATATAAAAGCATTTCTCGATGCTTGTTTGGGTAGTCCCTAAGTGAAAAATGTCCTACTCCGACTTTGCGCATTCTGCAGACCCACCGTGAGCAAAATCCATTTTTAAATAAGTAGAATCTGCATGTTCTTGCTGTGGGTGAGAGGTCCTGATGTCTGTGTGTGTGGAGTCTCCATGTTGTTTCTGTGGGTCACTGGTACTGATGTCTGTGTGTGGAGTCAGCATCTTCTTGCTGTGGATCACTGGTACTTTTGTCTGTGTGTGTAGAATCTGTATGTTCTTGCTGTGGGTGAAAGGTCCTGGGGTCTGTGTGTGTGGAGTCTGCATCTTTTTGCTGTGGATCACTGGTACTGGTGTCAGTCTGTCTGGAGTCTGTGTTTTCTTCTTGTGGGTGAGAGGTACTGGTGGCCATGTGTTTGGAGTCTGCTTGTTCTTGCTGAGGGACATGGTTATTTATTATTATTATTATTATTATTATTATTTGCTTACACTTATATAGCACCTTTCTGGACACTCCACTCAAAGCAATGGGGACTCACAGGCAATGGGGACTCCCCTCCACCACCAATGTGCAGCATCCACCTGGATGATGCAATGGCAGACTTAGTGTGCCAGAACACTCACCACACATCAGCTATTAGTGAGGAGGAGAGCAGAGCAATGAAGCCAATTCACAGATGGGGATTATTAGGAGGCCATGATTGATAAAGGCCAATGGGAAATTTGGCCGGGACGTCGAGGTTACACCCCTACTCTTTTCTAAAAACACCCTGGGATTTTTAATGACCACAGAGAGTCAGGACCTCAGTTTTAAGTCTCATACGAAGGATGGCGCCTGATTACAGTATAGTGTCCCCGTCACTATACTGGGGCATTAGGACCAACATGGACTGCAGGGTGAGCGCCCCCTGCTGGCCCCACTAACACCAAACACCACAGTTGCTGGTGTTTAAGTGTGTGCAGTCTGCATGTTTTTGCTGTCAGTGAGTAATACTGGTTTCTGTGTGTGTAGAGTTGGCGTATTATTACTGTGCTACTTGTGACAGTGTGGGTGGATTCTGCATATTATTACTTGGATCACTGGTATTGGTGTCTGTGTATATGGAGTCTGCGTGTTCTTGCTGTGGGTGAGAAGTACTGGTGTCTCTGTGTGTGGAGTCTGTGTATTCCTGCTGAGGGACAAGGTTGCTGGTGTCTGAGTGTGTGTGTGTGGAGTCTGTGTATTCTTCATGTGGGTCATTGGTATTGTTGTCTGTGTGTGTGCAGTCTGTGTGTTCTTGTTATATTTGAGAGATACCAGTGTCTGTGTGTGTGGAATCTGTGTGTGCTTAATGAAGGTCACAAGCACTGTTGTCTGTGTCTGTGCAGTCTGCCTGTTCTTGAGGTGTGTGAGAGATACTGGTGTCTCTGTGTGTGGAGTCTGTGTATTCCTTACTGGTGTCTGAGTGTTTGGATTCTGCATGTTCTTGCTGTGGGTGAGAAGTACTGTAGTCTGTGTGTGTGGAGACTGCGCATTCCTGCTGTGGGACATGGTTTGTGGTGTCTGTGTGTGTGGAGTCAATGTCTTCTTGTGGGTTCCTGTGTAGCAGCAAGGCTTTAAGTATGCTGCTCCCTTGCCAGTCTCTCTCCCTCATCTAAGTGGTGCTGGGCACAGAAAGGCCATTCCATGTGGTCCAGATTTAAGGGGTTTTTCTATCCGATAGAGTTTCCTAATAAGGAACAACTCCCAAGGCTGAAATTCTCCAGCCACCCTAATCAATGGTCATCTCTGGTACCATTCTGTCTGTGAGATTCCAAGGGAGAGTCACATCCAAAAGTGTTTACAACCCTAAGGTCAGAGAGCATTGTTACTCATCCTCCACCTTGATCAGCCAATCAGGAATCAGGAATCAGGGCAGGATAACCCCATGTGGGTCTCAAATGCCCGCAGAACTTTCAACCGATAAACGACCGTAGTTCTTCCAGATAAAAGAGGCAGCACAAGTCAAATGTTCAAAATAACTCAAATATTTTGTAACATGCTAATCTTTTCACAAATTGTCAGGACAGCACTCAAGTGCTGCAAATGCATCTGATATGCATCTGGTGTTCCCAACAGCGTGCTCATATTCTGAAAATGTCACAAAAGTGAAATAAATTACAAATGAACACAGCAGGGCAGAATAATGCATATACACTCCAACAAGTTACAAAACAAATAATTACATCAAATGTTCAAAATAAACCAAATATTTAGTAACATGCTAATCTCTTCCCAAAATGTCATGAAACCACTCAAGTGCTGCAAATGCATCTGAAATGCATCTGGTGTTTCCAACGGTGTGCTCATATTCTGAAAATGACACAAAAGTAAAATATATTACAAAATGAACACAGCAGCACAGATTAATGCATTTGCACCCCCACAAGTTACTAAATATTCAGTAATGAAGTGAAATTTTCAACATAAACCAAATATTCAGTAACGTGCTAATCTCTTCCCAAATGGTCATGAAAGCATTGAAATACTCCAAATGCACCTAATATGCATCTAGTGTTCCCAACAGTGTGCTCTTATTCTAAAAATGACACAAAAGTAAAATATATTACAAAATGAACACAGCAGCACAGAATAATGCATTTGTACTCCCACAAGTTACTAAACATTCAGTAATGAAGTCAAATGTTCAAAATAACTCAAATATTTTGTAACAGTAGCGAAACTGTTACAAAGCCATCTAAAATGCATCTTGTGTTCCCAAAAGTGTGTTCATATTCTGAAAGTGTCACTAAATTTCAATGCACTACAAAATATACAAAGCAGCAGACAAAAATGCATATGCAGTCCCAAAACTCACTAAAACTTCACTAATGATGTCAAATGTTCAAAATAACTCAAAATCTTCAGTATCATGCTAGTCTATTTCCAGATTTTCCTGAGAATACCCAAATGCATCTACAATGCATCTGATGTCTCCTGAAGCGTCCATATTTTCTGTCACAAAAATTTAACATATTACAAAATATACACAGCAGCTCACAATGCATATGTACTCCCAAATGCTAACAGAATGATCTCAAATATTTAAAATACTTCAATCTTCCATATTCTGAAAATGTCACAAAAGTTCACTATATTACTAAATTAATTCAGCATCATACAACAGCTCACACTTCTAAATGTTATCAAATGTATAGAAATAATTTCAGATGTTCCAGATGCTTCAAAATCTTCTGTAACGTGCTTATGTACACCCAGTTTTTTTATGAAAGTACCCAAATGCTCCAAAATGCATCTGTTAGCAAAAGTATTTTCGCAAAAGATTCTGAAAGAATCACAAAAGTCCAATATATTACAAAATGAACTCAGCAGCATACAATAGCGCATATACTGTACACTTTCAAATGCTACCAAAGGTTAACAAATTATCTCAAATGTACCAAAAACTTTAACATCTTCTGTAATGTGTTAATCGACTCCCATATATTTCTGAAAGTACCCAAATGCTCCAAAACACATCTCATCTTCCCAAAAGCTTCCACATATCAGAAAATTAACACTAGCTCCGTAAGGTGCATATATACTTGAAAACTTTGCCAAAAACTCACAAATGAAGTCAAATGTTCCAAATACTTCAAAATTTTCTGTAACGTGCTTATCTTCCCCCATATCTTCCTATAGCTACCAAAATTCTCCCAAATGTCAAAAAGTTCAAAATATTTAAAATATTTCATAATCACAGCAGCCGAGAGTGGCACATATGTTGCTGAAGGAAGCGGATATGGCTACTGATGAAGCTTATACTAGCAGAGGGAGAAAAAAAAAGGAAGCAAGCACCAATGAGCTTGAAGAATGTAGAGCAAATATTTGGTTTAAGGAGACACACAGATGCTCCTAACCCTTAGTGCCCATTAGTATTGATTCCATGTCTTATCATCTCCCCTAAATCAGAGTGAGCTCCAAATTGTTCATGCCCATCAGTATTGCTTCTGTGTCTCTTTGCTGAGGGCTAGTGTCAGATCCAATCCCTTCTTCTCTACCATTACAGCCTCTATGCCTCTCTTGGAAATAAAGAGATTGCTGCTGACAATAGGTTGGGAGAGAAACCAAAACAGACTGGCAATACTGAAAGGTTTGGAGATCACACTGGTTTGAGGTGGAGTAGAGAGAGGCAGTACTAATGGAAAAGAAGTGTGTGAAGCTGACACTGGGCTAGAGGAGAAGACACTGAGGAAGTACGACGGTGCATGAAGGGTGTAGAGCCAACACTTGGCTTGGGGAATGGGAGATACAAAGGAAGTATTGATAGAAAGGAAATCTGACACTAAATTGGGAGAGAAACCGAAATAAAGTGGCAGTAACGATCGGCTGGAAGGGTTTGGAGCTTACACTGGGCTGAGCGAGAGAGAGAGAGACACATTAGCAATACTTGATCGGCATGAAAGGCTTGTAGTACACACTGGTTTAGGGAAGACTGAGATACAGAAGCAGTACTGATAGAAATGAGGGGGTTGTAGCTGACACTGGGCTGGGAGAGAGACAGAAACGCAGAGGCAATACTGATGGGTGTGAAATGTTTGGAACTCACACTGGTTTGGGGGAGGTTGAGACACAGTGGCAGTACTGATCGAAAAGAAGGGTGTGAAGTTGACACTGGGCTGGAAGAGCCAGCCTGTTGAAACAGTACCAATGTGCATAAGGGATACAGAGTATGAATATAAATTAACACCGTCATTATTGTCCTAGCATCGCTCTTTCCCCTTGCCAAGTGTGATGTCTAGATCCTTCATGTCCATCAGTACTGCCTCTGTGTCTCTCACCTATCCCATTGTCTCCCCAAACCATTCAAGGCTGTGAGTAGTGCCTCTGTCTCTTCCTGTCCCAGCACATTGTCATTTCCAAATCCTTCAAACTCATTAGTATTGCCTCTGTGTTTCTATCGCTCTGTACCCAGTACCAGCTCCAAATTTGAGCTCTTAATTTATCAATGAGAATGATGAGTTTAGAGCTAACATTTGACTTGGGGAGAGAGGGACACACAGCAGTAAAGATGGACAAAAACGTTTTTAGTCTGACACTGGGCTGCAGCAGAGAGACAATACAGATGGACATGAAAAGTTTGAGCTCTGATTTAGGGTAGAAAAGGAGAGAGAGAGACACACAAGCAGTAATGATGGAAAAGAAGGGGTTGTAGCTCAGACTGTGCTGGGAGAAACAGATCCAAAAGGCAGTACTGATAGACAATGTTTTTGTAATAGATATTGGCCTGAGAGAGAGGGTGAGAGAAAAATAAAGCAGTATGCAAACAAATCAGCAAATGAAGGGTTTGGAGCTGATCTGGGCTGTGGCTGTGTGCATTAAGGGTTTGACCTGACATTGGGATGGGAGAAAGAGAAAGACATAGTAATTACCGATGTGCATGAAGGCTTTATTTGTCACATTGTTTTGGAGGGAGAGACAGAGGATGTAGTGGTGGAAAAGAAGGGATTGAAGCTGACACTGGCCTGGGAGACAAGTGGAAACTGAGGTGCATTACTGATGGAAAAGTGAGGTGTGAAGCTGACAATGAGCTGGAAGAGAGAGAGAAATACTGAGGCAGCACCAGTTTGGCTAAAGGATAAGGACTTAACCTTTTACTTGGAGGGAGAGAGGTACAGAGGCAACAGTGATGGACAAGAAGGGTTTGGATCTGTCACTGGGCCTCAACAAAGAGATACACAGAGGCAATACTGATGGGCATGAAAATTGGAGCTCACTCTGATTTAGGGGAGAGCGTAAGACATAGAATCAGTACAGATGCAGCCATTCAAAATGCGCGGGCGATACCGCATTATTTTGCGGTACTGTACGCAGTCTACCGCAAGCTACCGGTAAATACCGCAAGTTACCGTAAATTCTCCTATAATACAACAAGCAAAATAATAGTATCCGGAATTTCCGCAAGGTGGAGCTAATAAAGCTCAACCTCTCATGTTTGAGCTGTGGCCATCAAAGTCTTTAACGAAGATATTACTAATAGTATTAATAATGAATGACCTTGGACAAGCTGTAAGTGTAAACTCAAAGTATTGCCCTGGTCAACATTCTTTTTTTCATTGACCGTCTTTGTAAAAGTAACACCACAGCATTTCGCAATCACGCATTTGTTTCCAATCATGCAAAGTACAGTGATTCACCATGCCTTTCACATGCTCATAAAAGAGATTGATTTAGGAACATAAACATATTACCGTATGCAAACTGTACTGTATACAGTATGTATATGTATATTTAATGTCTTAACTGTGCCCATTTAAGTATTGAATATTCATATCTAATTTTACCACTGAAGGGAAATCTTAGTAGCTGAGCATAAAAAGAATAGGAGCATACTGCAACGCGTGTGAAGGCCATAAACGATATTAATTTTGGAACATAAACATACAGTATATGGCTGGTCTCGGTACTTTAAAGAAAACATACACGAAACATGGTTTCATTATGACCAGAATCGGTCTTGAGATATTTTTAACTTGATTTACAGTATTTGAGAGGTACGTCTTAACACCGATACTACAGTGCTTAAGTACTGCTCACGTATATGTTTCTAGGTTTATATTATGCATTTCATACGGTCAAATTACTTTTGAGCAACTAATAAGAAGCGTGAAACGGTATGCGTTTTAGTTTCGTTTTGCGCTGGGACCCGTGGATTGATTAGAGATATCAAGTACATACAAGTCATTTTTTAAATGTTGTAGTTCGTCTTGAAAAAATGTTACGAGTACATCATCTATCAACAATTACACAGGTTCTGTTTCCATATTGCGGATTTTGGTTACGTAATATTATTTTCTAGATTTCACGTTGTGAATATATGATTTGGGCAAACAGAGCCGCAAAGAAGTACATTATGGGTTGTTGTTTTTTTTTTTGCAGTTTTATCTAGAACAAGCGATGCTTAAACCTTTGTCTGATTCTTGTGAAACTATCCACACGACAGTTACAGTACCTAGGAGTTGACTTCAGTGATGTCACTGATGGGATGTTTCTAAAAATCCATCCTCTGTAAAACGTCTTCTCTAGTTGTCCTGCATATGTATTCGCTAATGAAGCTGTGTGTTCTGAGCCTGGATCTCTACATTTCTGTATGAACCAGCTTAGAGGGCTAAAGACAGCTTGTGTTTAAATTGAGTGTAAGGCAATTTATGCTTCTAAAGTCATGGTCAGCATTTATTATTGTACTGTGCTGTAAACTTGTTCTGTGCCAAGTCACATTATTTTATAGCGTTTTTATAGCGTTATCAAATCCGGTGGCGCTGTGTGTTAGTTTCCTGACTCCCATGTCACATGGTCTGTGATTATTAAGTTTATATACTTTGTGAAAAGTGATCGTGTTTTAACCTTTTTTGTGAATTCGCTTGTTATTGGCGTAAACAAAAGCATACTTTTAGAATTTGATTAACAGAGAATATAATATGGAATCGCGTATCTAAAGAAATTAATAACGATATAATTATATTCACATACTGTAACAACCAGTAGTATAAGACTTTCTATTGATATGTGTACGGATGTTTCACTGCTTTCCACATGACTGGCTGTGGCATGATGGCTTAAGCGTCTGCCTTATGTCTTAAGGTCTGGCATTCAAACCCAGCTATCGGTATGAGTTTTCTTTTAATAAACATTTCTTTGAAAAACTAAAATAGCAAATATTATGGACACTATATTGACATTTTTTATATCACAACATGTTTGAAGCTTAGTCATTTATTAATAACAAGGAATAATTTCAAACTGCTACTGATATTATTACTGATAATAAATATTATCGATACTATATTGAATTTGTTGGTATTTCTAAATATCACTAAATGCATTTTAAAGACCTCAACTTGTGAAACTTTTCACAGCCTCTACATAAGACAGTGAGGTAATTCTCTTTTTGTAAACCTCAGGTTTTTCATCAATGCGTAATTTACGCACTAACTGAAACACTGGGGGACCACTGTGTATACACGTTCACAACACGAGAAATACTGCTCAATACGGCTTAGAACATAGGAAGCAGAACAGCGCAGTCTGTTTGATTTCTGAAACCCTTTCTTTATTTCCTGTTTTCATTCAGCAGGAAAATTCATATTCTTTACTCAACAGCTTTTTAAAAACAGCACCCAATGATGTTCAAATCATGATGTCCGTGATTTTTTTACACAGAAGACTGACAAAAGCTATATTCAGCTAGTGTGTATTGTCAGTTTAGGGTTCTGTAGCATTCCAGTTTGTTGTGTTTGTACTTGCAAGAATAGTGATTACAAACATTAAAAAACATACTTGCTTTATACTGTCCAACTGAGCAATCTTGCTTTTATAAAATATACTGACTTTTTCATGTTTAATGTGTAAGATGCTGTAATACAGTTTAAAATGATTAAAAGTCTAAACAGTATCAACTTGAATTCTTATCTCTATTAATATAACTATCAAGTGGTATTAAATAAAGACAACTTTTTAGTACAGATTACAATTTTCTAAAATGTATTTAAAAAATAAAAATGATTACAATCTAATCTTTCCACGTTTGATCCCAAGAGGAAGTACAATACGCTCCTGCTTTGAAAGGAAAATCCTTTCTCAGATAGTTGGGCATTCAGGTAGATTGCCAGGTGAAAGGATTTGTAAATATATTTTGTTAAAGCAATTCCGTTTTTTGCAACACATAAAAAATACATTTTTCCAAGAAAGATCTGATGACGAGTAAGAAAAATTGCCTATTTTTCGTGCATAAAAAGTGGTTAATAACTATCGAAACCTGCTTTTATAGCTTTTAAAGTCATGCAGTGTCTAAGTTAAGCAGGAACAAATCATTATCTAATTTTTTATTTCTTTTTTAAAAATTAAAAAAAATGTTTGCCCAGCCTAAGGGGGGGGGTCAGCTCTCATTGACAGCTGAAACTCCTCCATACACTTAAGTGAAAAATTAATGCCAATGTAAACATCATATTTACAATTTGTTGATAATAAAAATGTTAAATTCTCTAAAACTTTCTCAGTCAAGTATCGTAATTCACCTAGGGAGCTGTGTAAGCATGCATAGGCAGCAAAAGATCAGCTAAACGGGGAAGAAAACGCTTTCAGAGAAAATGTTTCAGGTGTGAAGAATACAGATTCCCAATTCAATTTCAGGCTAAATCTGTCCCCACGCACCTTGTCCCCACTGCGATTAGAATATACACAAAGCACTGAAATCTTTAGAATAAATGATCAGGTGTTTTGCAGATGTAGGCATAGTACGTAATTCAGGCTTTATGAACTCACACCTGGGATTCGATAAATTAGGGCTATTATTAGGGTTCATAAAGCCTGAATTACGTACTATGCCTACGTCTGCGAAATACCTTTGCTAGTTAATTCTACTTCACTTTCTCGGGCGTGATTTTTTAAACAAAAACCAGGCTAATGGGCTTGTTTTGTGTTCTTTCTACGATTGTTAAGCGCAGTGTCAAAATGTTTTCATATGAAAGGCAGTGACATCACCGTCCTGAGGCGTGTGTGTGGTAAGCAGGCCGGTTTAGCCTTTGTCACTAATTAAACCACTAAAGACATATAGAAATCCCTACATTACAAATTCCAAGCGTTTCATTTTTTCTATCAACAGCAGTGTAGTTTATTTAAGCATAGCTTTCTCACCATTTAGATTTATTTTTCATACCATAGTTAAACACCGGGGTAAAGCTTGAAGTTCGAAAACGATTTTGGCACGCCTGTAGCGTTTTCACGAAACCTCCTGTGAGAACATTTGCTTTGTGTATAAAGTACATTGTGAATGTTTTCACAGCCTTCACTTTGTCATTTTTATGCAATTTTTTTGACCACGCAAGAATATTCTTATGTCCATATCTTTGCAAGGGAAACGCAGAAAGCCTTCAAACCAAATGCATTTTAAAGACCACGACTTGTGAAAATTTTCACAACCCCTACATAAACGTATCAGTGAGCTAATTATTTTTTTCTGACACTCAGGGAAACTCGAGGTTTTGATTGATGCGCAATTACGCACCATCTGTTGTCAGATTGTGAATAAATAAAGGCATTTAATTAAACACCCGTTTGCGATTTTAATCAAAATGGGGGTAATGGGGTTAGACCATTAGACGTGCAATACACTTCCTTGTGATCATCTTAGAATCTTTGTGTAAGCTGTAATTTTTTTTACTTTTTAATTATACATTTTAAACACTTTAATTTTGTAAGCGCAGAAATGTTTATTTGTTAAAAGAAAACTCATGGCCATAGCTGGGTCTGAACACCAGACCTCAGGCTTATAAGTCAGTCACTTAAGCCATCACGCCACAGATGCAGTCACGTGGAAAGCAGTGAAACTGAAGTACACATATCCATAGAAAGTCTTATACTACTGTTTCAGCTACAGTATATGAATATAATTATATCGTTATGAATTTCTTTAGATACGCGGTTCCATATTATATTCCCTATTAATCAAATTAAAAATGTATGCTTTTGTTTACTGTGATAACGAGCGTATTTGCAGAAAAGGTTAAAACATTATCACTTTTCACAAAGTATATAAACTTAATATGGTCAGAAGGAGCACGTAAAAACGTTTCCAAAATAACCACATGTAAGACTTTGATGCTTAAAATGTTTAGGGAGAAAGTGGAATACTGGTGTGTATTTTTTCTTTAAACTACCAATACCAGCCATATAGAGCTTACATAATATGTTTATGTTCCTAAATAATTTTCATTTATGACCATCAGATGCATTATGCTCCTCTTCTTTTTATGCTCAGCTACTAAAATTTCCCCCTTTAGTTGTAAAATTCCATATAAATATTCAATGCTAAGCAGATTACAATGTGCACAGTAAAGAGATTAAATGATTAAATCTTTTCACTAACGACCAATGCACCACGAGTGCCCCTGTCGGTCATTTTGGCCAGCCAATCACGTACCGCGGTACGCCGCAGTGGCTTGTGGGTAGTTGCATGCAGTACGGGTTTGTACCATGCATTTTGAATGGCTGCATCTGTATACACGTTGTAATACAAGTATTATTGGTTGACTTTACAATCTTCTGCATGTGCTGAGGTAGGTTTTATGTAAGCACTACATTTTCACAGTGGCACTACTCATAATACTATTTTTGTGCAGTATTTTTAAAATTTTTATTTAATCACATTATTTAAGGTGATCTGTTTGTATGCATTTTTGTGAAGTAAAGTGAAGTAACACGGTCAAGGTTACAATGGCTGTGTCATCCGAACCCACGGTGTTTCAATTAAGAGGTTAGAACCTTAACTACTGCTCATTGCATGGATAATTAAAAAAACACTGTAGAAGACAATTGCACTATATTTTTTTGCAGGATGTCAACAGAATTCTAGTTTCTGGTACTGTAATAAGAGCACAGGCAGGTGAAATAGGATGTGCAACTCCTGGATATCTCTTAACTGCCGGATACCCAGTTTAAGAGCAAACAAGTCATTGTTTTTCAATTTTCTTATTTTTTTATCTTAATCTTTTTATACATAGTATTATGTATAAAAAATACTATAATGCATCTGTTTTTAGGAAAATGTAGTTACATATTTTGTAAATTGATTATGCATGGCTCACCATGATACAATAAAGTGACTTTTTTCCAACGAGCGCTTAGTCACCTGATTGAGAGAGTACATTGGACATGGGTAATGAGGTGATTCATTTTGTTGAATGTCAAACCTTATATGAGTCAAGAAAGCAAAATACAGAAAGGTGCTATGTTTTTGTTTTTGCCATTTTTAGACACAAGACTAAATCAACGCACTGTTGCTCACCATTTGAAGTGTTCACATTACAGACATACATTCTGACACTTGAGCGTTGTGGTCAGAAGACCATATGGCACAAGGTTGTAGGTGGAGAGGTCCAAATGGACATTGTACAGTTGCTCCCCCTGACAGGAGTGTGCTGATTGCTGTCAGTAGCGGTTATTAATGGCAAGCTGATTGTGCAGTTCTGCATTGATAATATGTCTTGGAACTTTTTGCGTGCAGCCATTCCCACAAACTCAACCTGACACTACAGTATTCTAGGAAGAGTGGAAAATGTCCTCATGCTGCTCGTGTAACTATCTTTCTTGCATTGACAGGTATACTATGCAAGACATATGCTCCAGCCCTGAGCCCCATTGAACATTTGCTGAGGAGCTGGAACATGTGGCATCTTGGGCTTTTGTGGAGTGTAGAAAGAGCATGTTCCCTCATAATTCACTTCCTTTATTTACAGTGACAGGACAGTCCTATGAAAACATGGTAACCGAGATCATGTCAATGGGGTATGAAAGAGAGCAGGTTGTTGCTGCACTAAGAGCCAGCTTTAATAACCCTGACAGAGCTGTTGAATACCTTCTTACGGTAAGTTCAGTGCCCCTGCTCTATGAGCAATAATTATTTATAATTTATTAATTTTATTTAACTTGCATTGTTTATGCTATGCTTCCCTTTTCTTTTTATGTAAATAATCTGAAACAGTTTATTAATTATTGCACCTGTATGCCTACAGCTCTTCAATTTAATCAACTAGTAGCTATTAAACACCTGAGGTAAAAGTCTGAAGGCATCAACCCATGTGATTATCCTAAAAAAATATATATTTTCTTTATCAGAGTAACTTTGAAATAACACATTTTTAAATATTGCAGTGTTAACCAGCTACAGATGCAGCCATTCAAAATGCGCGGGCGATACCGCATTATTTTGCGGTACGCTGTACGCAGTCTACCGCAAGCTACTGGTAAATACCGCGAGTTACCGTAAATTCTCCTATAATACGACAAGCAAAATAATAGTATCCGGAATTTCCGCAAGGTGGAGCTAATAAAGCTCAACCTCTCATGTTTGAGCTGTGGCCATCAAAGTCTTTAACGAAGATATTACTAATAGTATTAATAATGAATGACCTTGGACAAGCTGTAAGTGTAAACTCAAAGTATTGCCCTGGTCAACATTCTTTTTTTCATTGACCGTCTTTGTAAAAGTAACACCACAGCATTTCGCAATCACGCATTTGTTTCCAATCATGCAAAGTACAGTGATTCACCATGCCTTTCACATGCTCATAAAAGAGATTGATTTAGGAACATAAACATATTACCGTATGCAAACTGTACTGTATACAGTATGTATATGTATATTTAATGTCTTAACTGTGCCCGTTTAAGTATTGAATATTCATATCTAATTTTACCACTGAAGGGAAATCTTAGTAGCTGAGCATAAAAAGAATAGGAGCATACTGCAACGCGTGTGAAGGCCATAAACGATATTAATTTTGGAACATAAACATACAGTATATGGCTGGTCTCGGTACTTTAAAGAAAACATACACGAAACATGGTTTCATTATGACCAGAATCGGTCTTGAGATATTTTTAACTTGATTTACAGTATTTGAGAGGTACGTCTTAACACCGATACTACAGTGCTTAAGTACTGCTCACGTATATGTTTCTAGGTTTATATTATGCATTTCATACGGTCAAATTACTTTTGAGCAACTAATAAGAAGCGTGAAACGGTATGCGTTTTAGTTTCGTTTTGCGCTGGGACCCGTGGATTGATTAGAGATATCAAGTACATACAAGTCATTTTTTAAATGTTGTAGTTCATCTTGAAAAAATGTTACGAGTACATCATCTATCAACAATTACACAGGTTCTGTTTCCATATTGCGGATTTTGGTTACGTAATATTATTTTCTAGATTTCACGTTGTGAATATATGATTTGGGCAAACAGAGCCGCAAAGAAGTACATTATGGGTTGTTGTTTTTTTTTTTGCAGTTTTATCTAGAACAAGCGATGCTTAAACCTTTGTCTGATTCTTGTGAAACTATCCACACGACAGTTACAGTACCTAGGAGTTGACTTCAGTGATGTCACTGATGGGATGTTTCTAAAAATCCATCCTCTGTAAAACGTCTTCTCTAGTTGTCCTGCATATGTATTCGCTAATGAAGCTGTGTGTTCTGAGCCTGGATCTCTACATTTCTGTATGAACCAGCTTAGAGGGCTAAAGACAGCTTGTGTTTAAATTGAGTGTAAGGCAATTTATGCTTCTAAAGTCATGGTCAGCATTTATTATTGTACTGTGCTGTAAACTTGTTCTGTGCCAAGTCACATTATTTTATAGCGTTTTTATAGCGTTATCAAATCCGGTGGCGCTGTGTGTTAGTTTCCTGACTCCCATGTCACATGGTCTGTGATTGAAACCTGTAATACCGGTTTAATTCGTCACAGCCAGCACTCCGGTTGTAAAGTAGAAGCAGGCGAGATTTCCAGCGAAAAACACCTCCCCCTTCTTCAGGTGTGAGGGTCTTCTGCTCAGAATGAAACGCTAAAATGTAATGTAGGCTCTGAATGGGTTCAATTATGATTTGGGCTTGATTAAGGTCGCTGCCTTTCATCTAAAACCCTACTTGAATCCTTCTAAACTAAAAATCAGTGTTAGTGAGTTCTAAATAAAGAGGTATCCAGGTAACAGTGAAACGGGCGGACAGTCTGGGGAGATCGCCCGTTTTCCATGTAAATAGTTCCCTGGTTCCGCACCCCTTGGTGTTTCTCTCGCTCTCTCTCGGGTCACCTGATCATTAGCTCGAAAGATTTCAGTGCTTTGTGTATATTCTAATGGTAGTGGGGGCAGGGTGTGTGGGAACAGGTTTGGTTGAAATTGCATTGGAGATCTATGTTCTTCACACCTGAAACATTTTCTCTGAAAGCATTTTCTTCGCAGTTTAACCGATCTTGTTACAGCATGTTACAGTTTACTATTATTAACCATATTAATTGTAAGTGCTTAATGTAAAATCTTGTAAAAATATATTTTCATTGTTCAAATATACATTAAGTCTGACTATCATATAATAAGTTAAATACAAAACTAAAGAAAAAATAGGGTTAAATATAATTCAAAATATTTTGCTAACAATGTTAACTGTTTATGAATAATAAAATGTATTAACTAAGGAGTAGGATGGCACAGTTGTTAGTATGTTTTTTGTTTTGTTTCTTTTTCATAAATACAACAGTAGTACCTGATGTCTCAGTGGCTTTCAAAATTAAATTATGCATGCAAACCTGTGAACTAGAAAGATAACTAAGATATCCATCCATTATATTCCATAATATCCATGAATATATGGCGCTGAAATATGTGTGACGCAGTGGTGGCCTGACACGGTGAGGTGCCCTGGCAGGTGTATGATGCAGTGGTGGCCTGGCACGGTGAGGTGCGCTTGCAGCTATGTTGTGGCCTGGCACGGTGAGGTGCGCTGGCAGCTGTGTGATGCAGTGGTGGTCGGGTATGTAGAGGTGCACTGGCAGCTGTGTGTTGTGACGCAGTGGTGGCCTGGCACGGTGAGGTGCGCTGACAGCTGTGTGGTGTGGCGCAGTTGTGGCCTGGCACGGTGAAGTGCGCTGGCAGCTGTGTGATGCAGTGGTGGCCGGGCACGGTGAGGTGCGCTGGCAGGTGGGTGATGCAGTGGTGGCCTGGCACCGTGAGGTGCGCTGGCAGCTGTGTGGTGTGACGCAGTGGTGGCCTGGCACGGTGAAGTGCGCTGGCAGCTGTGTGGTGTGACGCAGTGGTGGCCTGGCACGGTGAAGTGCGCTGGCAGCTGTGTGGTGTGACGCAGTGGTGGCCTGGCACGGTGAGGTGCGCTGGCAGCTGTGTGGTGTGACGCAGTGGTGGTCTGGCACGGTGAAGTGCGCTGGCAGCTGTGTGGTGTGACGCAGTGGTGGCCTGGTACGGTGAGGTGCACTGGCAGCTGTGTGGTGTGACGCTGTGGTGGCCTGGCACGGTTACATGCGCTGGCAGCTGTGTGGTGTGACGCAGTGATGGCCTGGCATGGTGAGGTGCGCTGGCAGCTATGTGGTGTTACGCAGTGGTGGCCTGACACGGTGAGGTGCCCTGGCAGCTGTATGATGTAGTGGTGGCCTGGCACGGTGAGGTGCGCTTGCAGCTATGTGACGCAGTGGTGGCCTGGCACGGTGAGGTGCGCTGGCAGCTGTGTGATGCAGTGGTGGTCGGGTATGTAGAGGTGCACTGGCAGCTGTGTGTTGTGACGCAGTGGTGGCCTGGCACGGTGAGGTGCGCTGGCAGCTGTGTGGTGTGACGCAGTGGTGGCCTGGCATGGTGAGGTGCGCTGGCAGCTGTGTGGTGTGACGCTGTGGTGGCCTGGCACGGTTACATGCGCTGGCAGCTGTGTGGTGTGACGCAGTGATGGCCTGGCATGGTGAGGTGCGCTGGCAGCTATGTGGTGTTACGCAGTGGTGGCCTGACACGGTGAGGTGCCCTGGCAGCTGTATGATGCAGTGGTGGCCTGGCACGGTGAGGTGCGCTTGCAGCTATGTGACGCAGTGGTGGCCTGGCACGGTGAGGTGCGCTGGCAGCTGTGTGATGCAGTGGTGGTCGGGTATGTAGAGGTGCACTGGCAGCTGTGTGTTGTGACGCAGTGGTGGCCTGGTACAGTGAGATGCGCTGGCAGCTGTGTGATGCAGTGGTGGCCTGGCACGGTGAGGTGCGCTGACAGCTGTGTGGTGTGGCGCAGTTGTGGCCTGGCACGGTAAAGTGCGCTGGCAGCTGTGTGATGCAGTGGTGGCCTGGCACCGTGAGGTGCGCTGGCAGCTGTGTGGTGTGACGCAGTGGTGGCCTGGCACGGTGAAGTGCGCTGGCAGCTGTGTGGTATGACGCAGTGGTGGCCTGGCACGGTGAAGTGCACTGGCAGCTGTGTGGTGTGACGCAGTGGTGGCCTGGCACGGTGAGGTGCGCTGGCAGCTGTGTGATGCAGTGGTGGCCTGGCACGGTGAGGTGCGCTGGCAGCTGGGTGATGCAGTGGTGGCCTGGCACGGTGAGGTGCGCTGGCAGCTGTGTGGTGTGACGCAGTGGTGGAAATGTTCACCATGTTTCACCATGCCGAAAATGTTTGTACCAGACTTTTTTGAGGCCTGTTTAATTGTGTCTGAAGTCTGATGTTGTAAATTTTATTGTTAAAAAGATCCTTGAAAATGTCACTACTAAAGTTAGCTGGTACTGTTGGTATTGTAAGTGGCAAGTAGAGCTCATATTTTAGATTTTGTGTAGTTGCTAGTGTAGTGTTTCATAGCCGTTCAGGGAAGCCAAATATGTAACGTTGTGGCTCTCTGAAGGCACCAGTTCTGTAGGGTTTGGGCATTTACTGAGACAACTATTAATTGTAGCAGTAAATCACAAAGTTGATTCTTTTGATGGCTTTAGAATCCAACCATGCGACATAACTCAAACAACGCACACACACAGGTACTAATACACGAGGATACATTTATTAATACATAGAATATGCATGTAAACCTAACAGATCTTATCGAGAGGGTTATCAGAATACAAAAGATATATATTCAATCAGTTACGAAGAGTTACACATATCAAGAGGACATACGTTCAGTATATCATTCATTAAGACTGTTTCGTAAAGTGAACTTGGTTACAACTTCTACATTAGATACTCAAAACAAGTACATAACTCTTAGGAATTAAATTGATATCAACTGGTTGGGATAACAATTGAATTCTCGAGCTGTAATGCAGTGAAGTTGAATACTCATCCAATCTCTGGGGATTCAGATCTCCTGCGGGCACAAAGAAACAGTTGCAGGCTGTTGCTGTCCAATCCGCGCTCTCTGGCTCCGTGCCAGGCTGTGCTGTGCGGTTTGCGACGGTGCGCTGCTGATGCTCACTGTCCGGCTAGTTAGTGTTGGCTTTAACTTGCAAAGTTTGTGCACAGGAGAAAAGATGACTGTGGATCCCAGCAAGTCAGGAAGAGGACCGGTTCGTTCCTGATGAAGAGCTAGTTCTGAATAGTGATTCAGCTGTCCACAGTTCTGACCTGTTCACGAGGCCTGCTGCTGGTTACTCTCTGGCAACCTCCACTCTAGACTCTTAGAACAAAGGAAAGTTCTGGCACTCGGACACACTGGCCGTTCCGTGGTTGTCCGGGCTGAGTCTCAGGATGGTCAGGAGGCGCGCTGCGAGAATGTCCTGCCCTTGGGAGCCTTCTGCTCCTGGGCCGTCCTGCCCTGGAATTCTCCTTTGAATTCCCTTTAGAACAGTCCACAGAATCCTCTCCAGAATCTTACTGAATCTTACTGAATCTCCCCTTCTGAATCTCCAGGCCTGTGTTGCCTGTTTTTACCTGGAGGAACTTCAGCTCGTTGATTGGCTGAAAGTTCCATGGGCATCAGAGTCCCACGTGGGTTACTCAGCCCTACCAGTCCCTGATTGGTTGATCAAGGTGAGATATGAGTCACTTAGTCCTGACACTTAGTAATGCAGTCCAGATGTCCAACTGGCACTCCCTAGACTGATAGGCGCCAGTGGATGACCATTGATCATGATAGCCAGGCTTAGCTAAGTGCACCCCCCTTTGGGAGCTGTCTTTTATCAAAGGAACCCTAAATCAGCCTGCATGGTTTCTCTGTGGCTGCACCACAGAGATGAACAGAGAAATGAGGCCTAATTTGGGAAAGCTCAGAAACACTTAATTCTGCCTTATTAATAAGCCTCGCCGCTACATATCCCTCCTTTTTGAAGGTCACGAGGTCCTGAGGCGTTGTTGCCTTCAAAACAAAACAGAGTCAAGTGATGTCCCTTGTCATTAGAACATTAATCTTAAATGTCCACATTACTCCTCGAGAATTCATACCAGAACCAGCATTGGATACAAACAGGATGAATAACATCTGGAGTATGTATAAACACGGTAGGAGACATTATCTAAGTCTAGGAATTACACATCAGGAAGCTCACTGTCAATATCTGATACCTCTGTAGTAGATATTTGGGGAGAAGTCACTTCCTTTCTTTTGACATGCTACCTTTGACTCATTCATGCTACCCAGAGTACATCTTGATGTGAGAGTACAGCATTCAGAGTACATCCAGTCATGATCCAGCTACCCGGCAGTAGTGTTACAATAACAACAGTTCCTGTTCCCAGCCCCCCGATAAACCACAACACCTGTGTTGGGTATCTGCTAGGGTGGTTTGGAGGTTTGTTCCATTAAAGCAAACTAACTACCTGTACCTCTTCAGGGCTTACTGTTTCTTGGATTTCTATCCAATTCCTTAGTGTGGCACCTGAAGGCATCCACGACCTCAAGTTTGGTCTTATGTTGTCTGGTTCCAGACCGTACAGTGTTAAGTCACCAAGCTGTACTATGGCCTCCTCGGGAACTTACAGGAAACTGTTTGATTAAGTAGCTGCCTTGTGGAAGCTGTATCTTGCCTGTCACAAGTCATAGTGACAGTTAAATGTGGTGTGCTGACCAGCCATTTACTTCCCACTTGATCTTCATGGGGTTCATTAACCTCCCTCTGCTCGTTAGTAGCTTTACACCCTTCATTGGTGAATCGTTTCGACACAGCCAATGGATAGCTTTGGTAGCCATACCCATCTCAAGATTTGGAACCGAATTCAATCTTGGATTGCCTTCTGGGTGAGCTATGAGCGATGGGGTTAATGTCACATACTCCTCTACTGAGAAGAGTGGAATCAAGTGGGTTGGGATTTGTGCCATGGTTAGACTGGCTACAGTGGCACTAAACTCCCTTAACAGGTCTTGTGTCAACATTCTGGCCTGTTGCACACAAGCATATACCCACTGTATAACACCAACAATCATGTCCACTGTTTGGGGAATAAGGTTTAACCCTGTTGCATAGGAAGTTGCCTGTAGGGTTTTCCCTAAGCTTTCCAACTTTTGCTGCTGTTGATACAGTCTGTCACTACCCTCTGGCATCTCTGACACCTGCCTTCTTGGGGCAGTCAGGGTGAGAGTGCCAGTAGCACACAAACCTACCAAAAAGAGCAAATGCACAACAGTGGCGGCAGCAATCAGTCCTCCCAAAAGTCTTTTAGGGTGGCTGATCCCAGTCATCTCCTTCTGAGTGACTGTCGCCTTTCTAAGCTGGCGCAGCATGTACATGGTGTCTTTCTCAGTATGCCGTGTGGCATCTTGGGCACCAACATCCTGGAAATCTGGGGAGATCTGACGCAGCTGCTGATGCTGCTCCTCCATTTCCAGGGCATCTGCTTTTTCGATTTGTTCATGCCTGTGCTCTAGGAAACCTGCAGGGGGCGGTGCAGCGGTGGAGCATGCCTGACCCTCGGCTGAGTGGTCATCTGGAGCACCTGAGTGATCTGGGATTGTTACCCCATTCTCACTGTTCAGGTCCACCCTGCACCCTTCCTGATTGAGGAATCCCTCTATCGGCATGTTTACAATCGTTAGCTGGGCGTGGGTGTAGGACACCTGCTCGCTCCCCCCTTCCCTCGCTAAGGGTTCAGGGAGCTGCCCCAGCACTGAGATAGCTAGTTCACTGTCTTCGAACTCGCTATCACCCACCAAGCCCATGTCAGTGCAGGCGGGGATTCTGACACCCCTCTTTGCGATGTCCTGCACTGGCAGGCGGGTGGCTTGACCATCCAGCTCCAGTCTGGCTGAACCACTGTTGGTCAGACTCAGACTGACAGACTGAGCTGGTGGCTGTAAGAAAACCAGCTCGGCTTTCATTCCCTGTCCCTTCTGGGGGACTGGGTGTGTTGGAAACCCTGCCGTTGAGGCAGGAACAATCAGGTCAGTCTCACTCACTACCTGGTAGTTGTGAGAAATAATGTTACCTGACTGCAGGTTCCCTGGGTCACAGCAGAGGGAATCGGCATCTGGGATCAGGTGTGTCCACAGCGCAGTAGTCTCAGCGTCCAGCTGGACCTCCTGTCTAACCTGTGAATGTTGCACCAGGGGCACCTGTCGGTGGCCCCGTGACAGCTGCTCAAGCAGATCCTCACTGATAGAGGACCTCTCAGGGCTAAGGGCGAGGGCTACATCACCAACCTGCTCTCCTGCCATCTGGATCCCTTCCACCACTGCGGGGTGGTGGTCCTGACCCCTCTTGGGTGCCAGGGTGCACAGGGAAAGCTCCTTTTCATCGCCAGGTGGGGAGATCTGCTCCTCTTTAGGGATGTAAAAGGGGTGTGCTTTACCTGGTGGATCAGGCGGCTGCTTGGAGCACCGCTCCTGTGGCATGGAGGCTGTTGTGACCTCAGCCGGGACACGACTTCCCTGTATATCCGGGGAACAAGAAAATATTTTTATTTCTTGTCCAGAGGGAACAGAAGGAATCTCCACATAGGCTTCTGTGTTCGGTGGGCACTGTGTGAGCACAGTCTGCCTCTTGGCCCCCCTTTCCTTCTGTACAGAAGGCTTAGGAGCCTTGACCTGTTTCCACACTTTGCCTTTCTGGTGATCCACCAAAGGTTCCACTCTGAGTCGCATGCCCTTTTCTTTTTCAACCCGTTTGAGCTTGCCGTGTAACATCAAACACCTTTCAACCTCAGTGTCAATCAGTGTCTCACTGGGTAAGACATCTCCCATGGCAGCCTTGAGGTAAAAGCTTCCTGCTTTTCCTCTGTGTTTTACTGCCTGCTCTGTGACTTCAGGGGTGGAGTCAGCACTCGCTTGGGAGTGGCTGACCTCATCCAGGCAGGAACCCTTCCGCTCAATCAGATAGACTGAGGGAGTGGGAGGGGGCGGGTCTCCGCCTCCTCCAGTGGAGAGTATCAGCTCATTCACGCTTCCGGCAGCCTTGGGGAGCGGTTGTCCCTGTCCTAATAAAGCTTGTTCAAGCCTGGCCAGGCGGGCGGCTACTGAATCCTTTTGTTCAGCCTTTTCTAGCCCTTTCCCTCCCCCGGTGTTCTCATGGCACTTAGGACGCTGGGTGCGGTCCTGTGTGCATGCTTTGGAACGGGGCTTAGCCAGCTCAGGAGCCTGTGCTCCTTCGAGCAGGAGGGAGTTAACCCTGCTGGCTCTGACGGCGAACACAGTCGCTTTAGCAGCTTTTTGCTCAGAGCGACTTTGGACATCATACTCCCAGGCTTTCTGCACGAATCTCTTAATATCAGTCATTTTCATGGTCTGTGCATCTGTATGCATTAAGATCATCTTTCTGACTGATGGGTGGAGATTCGCAATGAATAAACCCTTGAAATGTATGTTCTCTTCGCAACCCTCATCATTTCGCCCTGCAAAATAAGTTCGTCTAAGTCTCTCTAAGTGCTTGACACAGCTCCTCAAAATCACTACAGACTTCTTTCATCTGCCTAGCCATCCACTCATGTACAGCTCTGCTGGTAGTTTTCCTGACCAGAAACACTTTCTCCTGTTCTGTGGCGTTTGGCAGGTACTGCAGGCTATACCTGAGGTTCTGAATATAACTCTCGATATTATTCTCTGACACTGCGGGGTCAAATCTCTCTATGTCCTTCGCTAGCTCTCTCAGAGAATGGAGATTTATTCTAGCTTCTCCGCTGACGGAGATATGGAGGAGATCGTGGTCAGACCTGTCGCTGCTAGAGAGAGTGCTTAATAGCGACTCGAATTCAGACCTTTTAGCAACCATCGTTAAACTTAAAGAGTATTACTTTTAAGCACGAAATCACAGTTTTACCACAGAAAACCACAAGATCAAGTATGCAATCAGCCCTGTAGATTGCAAAAGATCACAAAACAATCAAGCACTGCTTAAAGAGCAAGGGGAACTTTTTCTTTTCGGCTTTCAGCACACTGTATTATCGTGAATGAAACCCGCGGCGTTTTATATGAATTATTCCGCTTGGTTGATTCATTTCAGTCTTGCCACGCCCACCCAGGGACGCCATAAATGTAGTGTTTCATAGCCGTTCAGGGACGCCAAATATGTAATGTTGTGGCTCTCTGAAGGCACCAGTTCTGTAGGGTTTGGGCATTTACTGAGACAATTATTAATTGTAGCAGTAACTCACAAAGTTGATTCTTTTGATGGCTTTAGAATCCAACCATGCAACATAACTCAAACAACGCACACACACAGGTACTAATACACGAGGATACATTTATTAATACATAGAATATGCATGTAAACCTAACAGATCTTATCGAGAGGGTTATCAGAATACAAAAGATATATATTCAATCAGTTACGAAGAGTTACACATATCAAGAGGACATACGTTCAGTATATCATTCATTACCGTTTCGTAAAGTGAACTTGGTTACAACTTCTACATTAGATACTCAAAACAAGTACATAACTCTTAGGAATTAAATTGATATCAACTGGTTGGGATAACAATTGAATTCTCGAGCTGTAATGCAGTGAAGTTGAATACTCATCCAATCTCTGGGGATTCAGATCTCCTGCGGGCACAAAGAAACAGTTGCAGGCTGTTGCTGTCCAATCCGCGCTCTCTGGCTCCGTGCCAGGCTGTGCTGTGTGGCTTGCGACAGTGCGCTGCTGATGCTCACTGTCCGGCTAGTTAGTGTTGGCTTTAACTAGCAAAGTTTGTGCACAGGAGAAAAGATGACTGTGGATCCCAGCAAGTCAGGAAGAGGACCGGTTCGTTCCTGATGAAGAGCTAGTTCTGAATAGTGATTCAGCTGTCCACAGTTCTGACCTGTTCACGAGGCCTGCTGCTGGTTACTCTCTGGCAACCTCCACTCTAGACTCTTAGAACAAAGGAAAGTTCTGGCACTCGGACACACTGGCCGTTCCGTGGTTGTCCGGGCTGAGTCTCAGGATGGTCAGGAGGTGCGCTGCGAGAATGTCCTGCCCTTGGGAGCCTTCTGCTCCTGGGCCGTCCTGCCCTGGAATTCTCCTTTGAATTCCCTTTAGAACAGTCCACAGAATCCTCTCCAGAATCTTACTGAATCTTACTGAATCTCCCCTTCTGAATCTCCAGGCCTGTGTTGCCTGTTTTTACCTGGAGGAACTTCAGCTCATTGATTGGCTGAAAGTTCCATGGGCATCAGAGTCCCACATGGGTTACTCAGCCCTACCAGTCCCTGATTGGTTGATCAAGGTGAGATATGAGTCACTTAGTCCTGACACTTAGTAATGCAGTCCAGATGTCCAACTGGCACTCCCTAGACTGATAGGCGCCAGTGGATGACCATTGATCATGATAGCCAGGCTTAGCTAAGTGCATCCCCCTTTGGGAGCTGTCTTTTATCAAAGGAACCCTAAATCAGCCTGCATGGTTTCTCTGTGGCTGCACCACAGAGATGAACAGAGAAATGAGGCCTAATTTGGGAAAGCTCAGAAACACTTAATTCTGCCTTATTAATAAGCCTCGCCGCTACACTAGCGTTGAACTGTGTGTTGGATGCACATGAATATATTCATTATATGCCAGCGCACCTCACCGTGCCAGGCCACCACTGCGTCACAACACACAGCTGCCAGTGCACCTCTACATACCCGACCATCACTGCATCACACAGCTGCCAGCGCACCTCACCGTGCCAGGCCACCACTGCGTCACATAGCTGCAAGCGCACCTCACCGTGCCAGGCCACCACTGCATCATACAGCTGCCAGGGCACCTCACCGTGTCAGGCCACCACTGCGTAACACCACATAGCTGCCAGCGCACCTCACCATGCCAGGCCATCACTGAGTCAGAGATTAAATAAAACCTCACTCGCACCAAACAAATTTATATTTCTAAATATCACAACATGATCGAATTTAAGTCATTTTAATAACAATGAATAGTCACCTAGGCGTTACAATATAAACATTTATATTGATTTAAATAACGTTTTGATTTAAATCGCAAATGCGGGTTTAAATATATGTGTTTTTTGATTCACAATCAGACAAATGCAACATAAATTGATATCTTTGTCTTCTAAGTATCTTAATAAACTTTCAGCATAGCTTTCTCCCCGTTTAGATTTATTTTGGGATCAAACGTGGAAAGATTAGATTGTAATCGTTTTTATTTTTTAAATACATTTTAGAAAAGTGTAATCTATACTAAAAAGCTGTACACCACCTGCTATAAAGATACATATTGTAATACTTTCGGGTTCGGATAGGACAGACACAAGAACTCAGACTTGCGGAGTTAAAGCAAGTTAAAGCCTTGATTTTATATATCACCTTTAAAAGTGGCATCTCAAAGCAAAGTAAATACCCAACACTGATTGTACCCATCTGTCATGCTAATAAAGCAGCTTGAATTGAATTGAGAGGGGGGGGGGGTATATTTGCTTTGTGTATAAAGTACATTGTGAATGTTTTCACAGCCTTCACTTTGTCGTTTTTATGCCATTTTTTGACCACGCACGAATATTCCTATGTCCGTATCTTCGCAAGGGAATCAGTGCGAATTTTAATACTAATTAAATGACCGCGGGCACTTTCCACCCCCTCTACATTCTCAGAGTAGAACAGACTAACCTTCTAATGAAAGACGGTCCACCCCCCACGGACAGGAAAAGTGCCCACAGGCACTTAAACTTAATATGGTCAGTAACAGTAAACAGTAACATGGTCAGAAGGAGCACGTACAAACGTTTCCGAAATAACCACATGTAAGACTCTGATGCTTAAAATGTTTAGGGAGAAAGTGGAATACTGGTGTGTATTTTTTCTTTAAACTACCAATACCAGCCATATACAGTCTGTAACGTAGGGATTTCTATATGTCTTTATTTAGTGGTTACATTAGTGACAAAGGCTAAACTTTTAGCTTCAGTAACGTGTACATATCTCCCCTTTTTATAAAACGACATGGTTGAAAACTGTTCCAGAGCCACTGTTGTTTCATCAGTGAAAAGTACATCATGAAATGCCTCTCCCTGTTCAATCCACTGGAAAAAAGAAAAGGAGCATAAAGCTTCTGATGGTCATAAACGATATTCATTTAGGAGCAGCATCAGAGGTATGTTTTTAACTGCACTGCACTGGAGAGAATACCATAGTGTGTTTTTTTTTTACTCCCTGGAGGAAACTGGCTTCCAGAAGAATCAGTATGGCTCAGAGATTAAATAAAACTTCACTCGCACCAAACAAATGTATATTTCTAAATATCACAACATGATCGAATTTAAGTCATTTTAATAACAATGAATAGTCACCTATGCATTACAATATAAACATTTATATTGATTTAAATCGCGTTTAAATCACCTTTATTTAAAACCCATAAATAAAGCTGATACTGTTTAGACTTTTAATTATTTAAAACTGTATTAAAGCAGCACGATACACAATGCAACGTAAATCGCTATCTTTCTCTTCTGTGTAATAATGTTCACCTCTCTGTCCAGCAAATTTACAATAGTAATAATAATTAACTTTATTGTATATGGCGCCTTTAAAGGTGGCTCCTCAAAGCGCTTTACAGGTTAAAAACAATACTGTTAGGCTGGGAAAACGATTTTTTTTTAACAAATACAAAATGAGATATAATGATATGTTCCGGCTTAGACATTAACGAAGAGCATAACGCGTGTACTGTATACACTGCAAGTACAACCCCCCTCTCTGCAGGAGTGCTGGCTGTGACGAATTGAACCGGTTTCACGGGTATTTTCAAAGTAGGAGGCGAGATTTCCAGCGAAAGACACCTCCCCCCCCCTCAAAAACCCAGTAAGTACAGTACTTACTAGTTAAAGGCTAGGCTCCTCAATGAAATCGCTTTAACATGCTAATGCGTTGGTGTAACAGTCCGGGCGTGGCAAGCTTCTAATTTCAACCCGACTACGGCGAAAGGAACCCTTCTTTCATTAGAAGACAATGAACATATTTTAGCCCTGAATGAATTAATAGCAAACATGGTTTACATAAAAGACATTTTTCCAAGAAAGTTTAGCCTTTGTCACTAATGAAACCACTAAATAAAGACATAAATATAAAAATCTTAAGATTTTTAAAATACATGACTTTGCTAAAATTTATTTGAAAATAAAAACAATTACAACCGCCAGGGGAGGGAGAGAACAGGGGAGGGATGTTGGTTTTGCATAAGGGGCGGGGCTATTGAAATTAGGTCTGTTTGGGAATGTGTAGTTACATGTTCTGGCTGTTTGTGAATTATCGTTGTTGAGTATGGAGTGTTGAGGTATTGATTTTGTGTAATGCTTTATGTTGAAAATTGAGGTGGATTTTGTTTATGATAAACAGGATAAACTGGGATGGGAGGAAGGTTTGGTTTTGCATAAGGGGCGGGATTATGATAATTGGAGGACTTTGCGAGAGTAAAATGGTTTGATATATTTGATTTTGTATTGTGGTTGTTATCTATGTTTTTGGTTGGTATTATGTTTATATGGTTGTTTTTGTTGGTTGGTTGTTATTATGGTTATTAATAATACGATCTATAGTTGAAATCTGAGCCTAAATAAAAAGAAAAAGCAAGTGATTAGGTTTATGAGCAATCTAATTACTTATTCGTTTAAAACGCTATATAAAATAAAGTTTATTATTAATTTGCTGGACAGAGCGGTGAACATTATTATGCATAAGACAAAGATAACGATCCTGATCAGTTTAGAAATCTGTGTACGCTGTAAGGTTTTTACTTCTTAAACTTTTAAAATACACGTTTTGAATAGAAAGAAATCCTCTTCCTGGTACAGTATGTATAGCAAACCAGCACGTCTTTTTTCTCCAATCAGAGGGGTGTCAGATGGTGTCAGCCAATCACCATTCTGAAGCCCTACCATAATCTCTGGTATGGGGAGACCCCAGAATTCTGTCCCATAGTTTAGACAGATGATAGATACTTTTATTGATCCCGTGAGGGAAATAAAGTAAATCATTTTCATTTTAGGAAATTATTAAACGCTCGGTTAAAAGCAAAGGAGATTGTCTGTTATAGTGGACATAAAAACAAGAGTTCGCTGGCATTATATCCTAGAAGACACAGACCGGCGCCAGACCGGGAGAATGCCTGATGAACTAGGGATTGGACAGTTTCCAAGTGCTTGTACAATCGATGGAAATGTTCAAATAAATGTGCAAAAGAAATAAACAAAATAATCATTTATTTCTTTATCATATTGGGTAGCTAATGTCCTCTCTTTGCTAGTTAGTGGCTGTGTTTCTGCATTGGGTAGCAACGGGTGACTGTTCTCAGGCGGAAGATGTAAACAGCTTAATGTTCGTGTTAAATAATTTTTTTAAATTAACATTCATTCTATACAGCAATCGCATATTTGGGTACTGTTTCATAAAACTTTCATGCTTAAAATGTTTAGGGAGAAATGGAAAACTGGTGTGTATTTTTTCTTTAAACTACCAAGACCAGCCATACACAGTACAGTTTACATACATACAGTAATGTTTATGTTCCTAAATTAATATCGTTTATGACCTTCAGATGCGTTATGCTCCTCTTCTTTTTATGCTCAGCTACTAAAATTTCCCTTTAGTGGTAAAATCCATATAAATATTCAAAACTAAGCGGATTAAAATGTGCACAGTAAAGACATTAAATGATTAAATCTTTGCACTACCAACCAATGCACCACGAGTGCCCCTGTCGGTCATTTTGGCCAGCCAATCACTTACCGCGGTGCCCTCCGGTGCCCTGCGGTGGCTTGTGGGTAGGTTACTGTACCGCGGGTTTTTACCGCGCATTTTGAATGGCTGCATCTGTACTAATGGACATGAAGGGTTAGGAGCACAAACTGGTCAAGGTGAGAGAAAGACATAGAGGCCATACTAATAGAGATGAAGAGTATGAAGCTGATATTGGCAGAGAGAGAAAAAAAAGTTAGTGAGGAAGTACCAATGACCGTAAAGTGTGTAGGAGAGCATTTGGTTTCAGGAGAGAGACACACAGGCAGTACTCTTGGAAATGAAGTTTGCCACTGACAGTAGGTTGGTAGAGAAACCAAAATAGACTGGCAATAGTGAAGGGCATGAAAGGTTTGAAGTTTGAAGAGGGGGGGAAGAAAGAGGCAGTACTGATGTAAAAGAAGGGTGTGAACCTGACACTGGACTGGGAGACAATTGGAAACTGAGTGGCAGTACTGATGGAAAAGAAAGGTGTGAAGCTGACACTAGGCTAGAAATGAGAGAGAGATACTGAAGCAGTACCAATGTTCATGAAAGATATAGAACATGATCATTTCTATTCAAGTAGTAAGCTTCTGTTGTAACAATGCATAGGTCAGGACCCTATGCAGACGGTATAATCCAGAAGTAAGTATAAACGGACACAGGGAGGGGACAATGAGGAACTGGGCAGGTTGACAAACAGGGGGGTGTGGTCATGACGAACAAGTCCAAGGGAGTCCAAAGGGAAATCCAGGGTAGTCCATCCAAGACAAAAACAAGACAAGGTTTAAAAATCGGAACGGGATCTGGTACAGGGACGGGGAACAAAAACGGGATAATGAGGCCAGGCGCTCTGAGCCCCAGACCCAGATGGTCAGGATGCTGTAGTGAAGCCTATGCCATCGGGTCACTCCTGGACCCGCTGGTAGGCGGCTTCCAGGCGTCCATCTTCCAATGCTGAGCCCAGAATAGTCCAAGCGTCTGGCTTAAATAAGGAGAGGCAGGATAGGAGGCAGGTGCACATTATCAACTAAAATGTGAAAGAGCCGGAGCGCCCATAAGAGGAGGGATTGTGATTGTGACAGCTGTACAGCCTTTCTCTGGGTGCGTGGCGTGTGCCTCACATCCGAAGAAGGCTCCACAGCTGAAATGTTGTGTTTCTTTTCTTTTCTTTTCAGCATGGAATAAATCTTGACATGATCATTATTATATTGGCACCATCATTACTGCTTCAGCATCACTCTTTCCCCCTCGTGAAGTGTGAGGTCTATATCCTTCATGTCCATCAGTATTGATTCTATGTCTCTCTCCTGTTCCAATATCTACCCCAAACCATTCAAGGGCATCACTCTATCTCTGCCCCAGCCCAGTGTCATCTGAAAACTCTACATTTCTATCAGCACTGACTTTTGTGTCTTTTTCCCTCCCAGTTCAGCCTCAGTTCCAAATCCTTCATGTGCAAAAGGACTTGTCTCTTTCTGTTCCAGCCCAGTGACTGCCCCAAAAAACATTCATGCATATCAGTACTGCCTCTGTCTTTCTGTGCCCAGTGTCGGCTTCTGACATGAGGAAGTACCAATGAGTGTGCAAGAAGTAGAGCTAACATTTGGCTTGGGGAGAGAGAGTCACACAGGCAGTACTTATGGAAATGCAAGGTGTGGAGCTGGCATCATTTTGCGAGATAAAGCAAAGAAGTGTGGCAGTACCAATGGGCATGAAAGGGTTTGGAGCTCACAATGCTCTGTGGTAAAGAGAGACACAGAGGCCATACTGATGGGCATGAAAGATTTGGAGCTTTCTCTAGGAGAGATTGAGATACAAAAGCAATACCGTCAGAAATCAAGGGGTTAAAGCTGACACTGAGCTGGAAGAGAGAGACACTTTAATGAACACAAAGAGAGACATTCTAATGGACATGAAGTGTTGGAGCAGACAATTTCTGTCAGAACTGATGTACAGTATATACAGATTGGAGCTGACACTGACTGAGAAAGAGAAAGAAACATACAGGTAAGTACTGCTGGGCATGAAGGTTTTAGACTGACATTGGTATAGGAGAGAGATAAACACAGAGTAATTTCTGACGTGCATGAAGGATTTAGTGGTTCACATTGGTGAGACACTGAGGTAGTAACAATGTGCATGAAAGATATAGAGCTAATATTTGGTTTGGGTGGAGAGACACACAAGGTAGTACTAATGGACAAGAAGATGTGTCACCTGGCTAGGGCAGAGTGAGACGCAGAGACAATACTGATGGGCATGAAGGGTTTACAGCTAACACTGGACAGGGAGAGAGAGAAAAACTGATGTACTAAAGGCTTGAACGCTTTAGTGTTCACACTGAGCTGGAAGAGAGAGAGAGAGACACTGAGGCAGAACTGATGGACGAGAAGGGTTTGGAGCTCATACTGGGCTGGGTGAGAGAGACACAATGGTAATACTAATGAGCACAAAGGGTGTAGAGCTAATACTAGGCCAGGAGAGATAAACATAGAAGTAGTTCTGAAGGACATTACGTGCTGTCACTGGGCTGGGTGAGAGACAATGATGCAGAAATGATGGACATGATCAGTTTGGAGTAGACATAGGGAATGGGAGACAATGGATTGAACAGGCATGTAATCGTAACTTTTTACTTACACCACATTAAGGAACAAACAAGTGTATAAAACAGATCAGAAATCTTTAACTGGTAATCCAAGAAAATATTTCACACATCTGATAATCTGACCCAGAGGGGTCAACAATCGAATGCAAGAAATAATTGTTTCATAAATATAGTAAGTAATAAATTAACAACATATGTGTCTTTCCTAAAAAGAAAATCTATTTCTGCACAGTTAATAATATTTCCTTCTTTTATATAACATTTTTAAAGTACTTTTTCAAAGCGTCTTTTTCCAGTGTTTCAATGATTACTGTATCCAATACAGGTCCAGGCCAATACAGAATTTGCAATAACTACAGGGAAAGTACTGCATGAGTTACAAAAAAATATATTAAAACCGGACAGGACAAGAAATACATACTGTACATTTTTTCACTCATTGATTAGTAAACTACCATAAAAAACTACCATAGTCTAAATATAGTCTAAATACTAATAATCATGCTGACCACCTGCTAACAATGTGACGTGGCTGTGCTTCAGGTCCATCACAGCACGCTGCAATATTTTCTCGGTTGAACACCCAGGTATAAAATAAATCATAATGCAAGTATAGAACATTCTTTTTTGATGGTCATTACATGGTGTAAAATGTACAGTACACAAAATGATTTTAAACACTAACATTTTCAAAATAAAACCTCAACAAAAGATATCACATTTTATTTCTGAGAGAACGCCATTTCAAGGCTGAAATGCAGAGCGTACTGCGTGTACAACCATCTCTCTCATTTAAAAGAATACCTTATTAAACATTACACATGAGCCAAGACATCAAATTAATAATCTTCTAAAAAGCAAATAATAAAATACTATTTACTATTGCTCAGTCTCTTATGTAATGTCTAAAATGATTTAGCTAGCTACAATAGTTAAATCATTTTAGATGGTGGTTCTGTGGCTAAGGATCTGTGCCTGTGGCTGGAAGGTAGCCAGTTCAAGTCCCACGGCCAGCAGAGGAATCCTACTCCATTTGGCCCCTGAGCAAGGCCCTTAACCCCAATTGCTCCAGGGGCGCTGTATAAATAGCTGCCCTGCACCCTGACCCCAAGCTTCTCTGTCAGTCTGTGTCTATGCCTCTGTGACAGAGGGATCTCTGTCACTGTCCGCGGATGGTACAGTACACTACACACATTATTCCACTTAAGTTGCACACATTCATGCATCCACTTTATTGTCAGCTAGCTAGCTTATGAGGGTGCAAACTCAGGACTCGGCTAACAGTTTCCCATTTCATACATGCAAAACATAACCCCATTTTATTTCGAAATCAGTTCCTGTTATCTGTAGAAACTCAGACACAAACACAAACTCTGAGGGTCAATTGCAATGAACTGAAAGTAGCGTACTAACAGGAGTTCAACCCGTGCTTAGCACACAGCTGCGGTTTAAACTTGTGCTCCACCTTAAGACCAATTGCAATGAACTTTGCCGCTGTGCTTAGTCCACAGCACCGTGCTAAACCTGTTCTCAATTGCAACGAACACAAAGTGCCCTCAAGAGGTGACTAAAGTAGCGGACTAACTTAAACCACCTCTTCATATGGTTTAGGCAAATTAGTACTGTACTTGGTGTAACGCTAGATCACATTAGAAGGCTCCCGAATGTGGTGGAAATACTGTCATATCGTCACTACGTCACTGAATTTATGCATCCATCGCTTGGAAATGTATTGCAATATTTAACTCAAATTGCTTAACACTCATACCACATTTATTAATAATGAAGCTTATTAATACGTGTGTATTAACAGAAGTGTCATTTACTATTAATTATGTTTAATGTCAATCATTATTACTAGCTGTGAATTTTAAGATATCCTAGGGAGTGAAGAGAATAGTTATATACATGGAGCGTGAGCTTTAATGTGTTCTTTAAAATCTGGGAGTCAACTGAATATATCTGTTAAATATTTTATTGTGATGGGTCTCCATATTTGTGGTTATCAGAGGAAAGCAGGGATAAGGAGGAAATGGGTGGCACCCAAGCATACGTTAAAGAAAAAAAATGGCATCTTAAAAGTGATTTATGATAGTTCACTGTCCCTTCTCTGTCCTGTGGCTGTGGTCCAATAATGACTGTGTTGAAACAGCCAGAGTGTACTGAATGCCTTGGAGATGGAAGAGGTGGCTCATCCCAGTCAATCGCAAGGTTGTGTAGGACTGCACATGACATGATGATGGTGCTGGCTCTTGATGGCTGGTATGCAAACCAAATAACAGACAAGCAGAGCATTGTTTACAATTCCAAAACCTTGTTCAATGTGGCTTCTTGCATTTTTATGACTCCTGTTATAGTGCTGCTCTTGTAATGCTGTAGGACTGTGCACAGGTGTCAGAAGTTTAAACTAAATTTCCTGACAAATTAATGTTAGTTTTTAACTTGAGAACTGCATTTAGGCTACAATTTACCGGATGAGGGTACATAGTTATTAATAAGATACTCAATTGCTACTAGTCATGAAACAAATGAGAACCGCAGCTGCACGTTTGAAACATAATGCTACTGTACTATTGCGGCTTTATTTTCCTTTGTTTAACAAGACACTCCGGACAAACAAGCGAAAACATCGCTACTGCTAAATCGTTACAAAAGACACCAATTAATGACCAGCAAAGTTAACTGTTTTATTTTTTAATAGAACTGGAAATTAAACGTATAAATTACTTGAGCAAAAAAAGAAACATTGTTCCTCTGACCTTCTAAGCATTTCTATTTTTTAAGGTAATACATTTCTTTATCACGTTGTGCCTTTTTGCTCACTTTTGAGAACTTTCATTTTCTCTTGAAATAAACTTTTCTCTCTCTCCTCCTGTGTCAGTAGGAGCTTACAGTGCGTTACAAATTAAGTTCTTTGATGTCAGTTCCAACATCTTCCTTTCAAAGTGGGGAAGAGCTTGCTGGCATGGTGCTCTGCTAAATCGTGTTGGCTGATCATCTCCCTGGTTATTGGGAGCTTCTACACCAGTAGTTCTCAAACTTTTTGGACCAAGTACCACCCCTGATCAAACCAAAGCATTGTACCACCTACAAGTCATCATCTCAATGACCAACATGAGCGCGTGTGCGTGCACACACTCACATACACATATAATAAATATTATAATAATAAACTTTATTTGATATAGCACCTTTAAAGGTGGCTTCTCAAAGCACTTTACAGAATGCCAAAAGGAACAACAACAATAATTAAAAATAAACAATAAAAAAGCATCATTTCAGTGAGAGGGGTGAGCCTGTTTAGTCTTTAGTGTTTATGTGAATTCATTGGTCGAGCCTTGATACTTAATTCACAACAGAGTCTAACAGATTTTTAATCCTCAGGCATTTTCTTGATGGCCAAGGCCTCGCGGTGGATGCTGCAGTTCATATCTGGAGCAACCTCTAATTCGTGCAACTACACCGTTATGTCGGCTTGTTATTGCTCTAGCACCGTCTGTACAAACTCCAGCACATTTTATCCAGTTGATGCCATTCTCTTCGATAAATTCATTCAGAAGCTGAAATATGTGCTCTGCTGTAGTTCCTGTTGGTAGCGGTTTACAGAACAGAAAGTCCTCATGGGACGTACCCTCAAACTCGTATCTAACGTAAACGAGCAAATTGGCCAAATCGACTACAGATATATCTAATTGCAGTGAAAAGCATCTGTTCATCTTAATATGCTCTACCAGCGTACTTTTGATATTATCCGCTATTTCAATAATTCTATGAGTGACCGTGTCTTTCGGAGGGGGCAGCAGGTCGAGCTGTTCAACAGCTTTTTCTCCACACATAATACGTGTCAGCTCTTTTGCCAACGGTAAATAAGGTTCTTCAAAAATAGTGTGGGGCTTACCTGCTTTAGCAATCCGCAAGCTTGCATTTTTCCGCATTTCCGTTTTTATTTCCGTATTTATTTAAAGTTTTTATTTCATGCGCATGGGAGCGAAACACAGAGACGCTCGGTGTATTTTTCTCAAATTAACTTAGAACAGTTCTTAAATATTTTTCTGTTATCTATCACGCTTTCCTGTGCTCACAAGATTACCAGCGTTCGTAGCACGTATTTCTATGCATTCCTGTGTTTACAACATTGGCATTGTTCCAAAATCACGCACATTCTCCTTCCTCCCTATTTGCTGGAGATACAGTAGCTTTTTTAAAATACAATTGGTCACTTGCATCCGTAGCACGCATTCCTATAGAGTGGTATAGAATTACAGAGTATCTCTTGTGTCCACTGAAGTATTAGTGCACACTGTATCGTAGCACGTAGGCTGTGTATTCGACACGTATTAAAATACAAAATATGAAAACCTGTCCCAGTTTTTCAGCACACACGACACAGTTCCAGGATCATTTGGCGTACCACCTGTCTGCACTCCACGTACCACTGCCGGGACGCGTACCACAGTTTGAGAACCACTGCTTAACATATGCTTGCATTTGCCTGCAGATATTACTCTCTGTACCATCCATTTCCTCATTATCCCTGCTTTCGTCTGATAACACAATAAAACACAATAAAATATTTAACAGATCTATTCAGTTGACTCCATTTATATAACTACTTGCTTAAGTTCTGGTCTCTTCATTCCCTAGGATATCTTAAAATTCACAGTTAGTAATAATGATTGACATTAAATGTAATAAGTAAATGACACTTTTGTTAATACACACGTATTAATAAACTTCATTATTAATAAATGTGGTATGAATGTTATGCAATTTGAGTTAAATATTGCAATAATTGTTGTTAATTATTATTAATAATAATTATTATTATTATTGCAATAATAAGTGACAGATGCATAAATTCAGTACGTAGTGATGATATTATTTCCACCAGATTCGGGAGCCTTCTAATGCGATCTAGCGTTACGCCAAGTACGGTATTAAGTTGCTTAAACCATATGAAGTGGTGGTTTAAGTTAGTCCGGTACTTTAGTCACCTCTAGAGGGCAGCAGCTGTTACTTTGTGTTTGTTGCAATTGAGAACAGGTTTAGTATGGTGCTGCGGACTAAGCACAGTGGCAAAGTTCGTTGCAATTGGTCTTAAGGTGGAGCACAAGTTTAAACCACAGCTGCTACTTTAGTACGCTACTTTCAGTTAGTTGCAATTGACCCTGGAGGTCTCACATTATGTTTTCTGTTTATTTGTACTTAGCTCGGTCTGTTGGTCTGACTTCCGGGTATGGTGGCCTTATTGGTCTAAACCCAATACCTGTTTTCAGCTTAACTTTGTAGTGTCAACGCTGAGTGGTGCATGTGCACATCTTCCGATAAAGGAAGTACCATTTTTACAGATACAGTTAAAAATGAGTACAATGTTTTGGTCAGGGTTGGTATTTTTTTTGTACATTCTGTATATTCTATTGTTTAAAGGAATGAATGGATTGCTATGGCTGGAAATAAGTTTATCATGGGAAATGCAGCTCAAAAATGTTTATGTAACAATGGTACAGTCCGAGGAGGCAGGGCTATACTGTATCTATTTAGGAGGCGTCTTCGCTGGGCTAAAGGAGAGCTGATAGGACCAAAGTGTGGTGGGACTCCTGGTTTGTAATTCTTAGAGGAAGGGTTTATTTTTTTGTGTATATTTGTTCCATTTTGTTAGTTTTCTACTATGTATAATTGTTTGTTAGTTTGTGGGGAGCACTATCCTAATAAATCATCACTTTTGCACCTAAGTGCTATTGCGGCTGAGCCATCGTTCTGTTTTGAAAGAACTCACTTAGGCACCCCTCCTGCCCTCCCTGTGACAGTCTCTTATGGAGAACAAGTTGGGGTATGCGAAAAGACAAGCTCCTAATACAAGAAATTGTATATGGCCAATAAAGTGATCTTATCTAGAATGGTTCCTATGTCTCTTCCTGTCCCCCAAACTAGAGTGCACATTCAACACCTTCACCTTCATCTGTACTGCCTTTGTGTGTGTCTCTCTCTCTCACTGCCAGCCCAGTATCAACTATTGATTATTGATTTTCATCAATACTGCCCTGTGTCAGATTTAAACCCTTCTTGTCCATTATGCTGCCTCTGTGTCTCTCTCCCCAGAGCCAAAGTACTGTCAGCTCCTTACTAATGTACTACCATGTATACTGGTACTTCCTCAGTGTCTCTCTCTCCCAGACCAGTGTCAGCTTCAAACCCTTCTTGTCCATCAGTTCTGCCTCTGTGTCTCTTTCTCCCAGGCCAGCGTCACCTTCAAACCCTACTTGTCCATCATCCCTGTATCTCTCTCTTTCCTTGAGCCAAATGTCAACTTTATGTCCTTTATGGTGCTGATTCATTGTCTCCCTTTCCCTGAAACCAGTTTGACGACTAATGTCTTCATGCCTATCACTATTACCTCCAAGTCTCATTTTCCACCTAACCTTTCTTGCCCAAAAGCTGAAAATGGGCAATATCTCCCTATCACTCATCCCATTCCTATGTCTCTTCCTGTCCCCCAAACTAGAGTGCACACCTAACACCTTCATATTCATTTGTACTGCCTCTGTGTGTGTGTCTCTTCTCACTCCCAACCCAGTATCAACTCCAAACTATTCATCTTCATCAATAATAATAATTGCTTACACTTATATAGCGCTTTTCTGGACCCTCCACTCAAAGCACGTTACAGGTAATGGGGACTCCCCTCCACCACGACCAATGTGCAGCATCCACCTGGATGATGCGGCGGCAGCTATAGTGCGCCAGAATGCTCACCACACATCAGCTATCAGTGACAAGGAGAGCAGAGTAATGAAGCCAGTTCATAGAGGAGGAATATTAGGAGGCCATGATTGGTAAGGGCCAATAGGAAGTTTGGCCAGGACACCAGTGTTACACCCCTACTCTTTTCGAGAAACACACATTTTTAATGACCACAGAGAGTCAGGACCTCGGTTTTACATCTCATCCAAAGGATGGCGCCTGCTTACAGTATAGTGTCCCCATCACTATACTGGGGCATTAGGACCCACATGGACCGCAGGGTGAGCACCCCCTGCTGGCCTCACTAACACCTCTTCCACCAGCAACCTTATTTTTTTCCCCAGGAGGTCTCCCATCCAGGTACTGGCCAGGCTCACACCTGCTTAGCTTCAGTGGGTTGCCAGTTGTGAGTTGCAGGGTGATATGGCTGCTGGTATACTCCCTTTGTCACAATACTCCCTTTGTCTCTTTCTCTACCCCAGCCCTGTGTCAGATCTGATCTAAACCCGTCTTGTCCATTATACTGCCTCTGTGTCTCCCTCCCCCAGAGCCAAAGTACTGTCAGCTCCTTACTAATATACTTCTATACCGTGTATACTGGTACTTCCTCAGTGTATTTCTCTCCCAGACCAGTGTCAACTTCAAACACATCTTTTCCATCAGTACTGCCTCTTTCTGCCTCCCCAAACCCAGAGTGAATGACAAACCCCTCATGCTCATCTGTACACCCTCTGTGTTTCTGTCTCTTGCTGTGCCAGTATCAGCTCCATACATTTCCATTCCAATGACCTCAGTGTTTCTCTCTTTTTCAACCCAGGGCCAGCTTCAATCTCTTCATTTCCATAAATTCTGCTTCTTTTTCTCATTCTCCCCCAATCCAGTGTGACCTATAAACCCTTCATGGCCATCAGCGCTGCCTCTCTGTATCCCCCATTGTCCCAGACTAATGTCTGCTTCAAACACTTCATGCCCATTAGAATGGCCTCTCTCTTACCCAACCCAGTGTCAGCTTCAAACCCTTCTTGTCCATCAGTTCATCCTCTGTGTCTCTCTCCCTGAGCCAAATGTCAGCTTTGGTACTGCCTCTTTGTCTCTTTCCCCTCAAAACCAGAGTGACCACTAAAGCCTGCATGTGTCTCAGTATTTTGGGGGTACATTTAAGAACATAGTAGTTTTGGAATTGTTGAAGTTTTGGAAGCGATTTAGATCATTTGTGTGCATTTGGGAGCACATACAGTACGCTCTTTTGTGAGCTTTTGTTGTTATTGTTTTAAGATTTTAATCTTTTGTATAAAGTTCAGCATATTTCTGAAATTTTGGGGAAAGTTATAGTTGGGAGCGTTTGGATAAACCTAGGAAAACTAGTAAGTACATCTGAAAGATAGCTTTTGGAAATGAGGGAGATCATTTCTGAGTGTTTGAGAGCGAATGTGCATTTTTCTGAGCTTTTCTGACATTTTGGCATATTTTGAACTCTTATGAATGTTTTTGAAAGAATTGGGTAAGGTTTGGGAGCACTAGGCAGATTTTGGAGAGTTTAGGTACGTTTTCTAAAATTTAGTTGTAGATTCGGAGGGATTAAAAGATTTTAAACTTTTGTGTCAATTGTGAGAATCTTGGAACATTTTAAAGTTTTATGAAAATTTTAGCATATCTGGGCACTTTAGGGAGCCATAGTTACATTTGACAGCGTTTAGGTAGGTTTAGTCAAATTTAGGAGTACATTGGAGCCTTGTGGAAAATTTGGAGATATGTTGAAACTTGCACATTCAAAATATTCCAAAATGTTCTTAAAAGCACACCTATGCTTCCAAATGATCACAAATGCATTCAAACGCTCAAAAAGTTCAATAGCAACCTAATCAACACCCAAATTTTACTAAACGTACTAAAAAGCTCCCAAGCATTTCTAGATATAACATTTAAAAAGATATTTTAAAATATATTTCCAAATAATTATTTCATATAGAGCGAAAATATGCTCACAAATGATCTTAAACATTTCCAACAGTTCAAAGTGAATCAAAATGACCTAATCTTGTCACAAATTTTCCTAAATGTACATTAACACTCCCAACGTACAGTAGCTAGTGCCCACCAAAATTTCCCAGAAATTGTGACATTTTCACAAAAGTTGAAAATATTCCAAAATGATCTCAGCTGCCCACGGAACGTCACATATGCTTCCAAATGTTGTCAAAAGCTTACAGATGTTCCCTGAATTTCAAAATCTTCAATAACGAACTAATCTATTTCCATATTTTACTAAAGGTACCCAACCGCTCACAAATGTAGCAAGTCCTCTCAAGAGTTTGCAGATACGCTAAAATTTTCACAAAAGTTTAAAAATGAGAAATGATCAGAAATGATCTCAAGTGGCTCAAAATCTTCAAAATATTCTGCTCCATGATTTTCCTCATTGTACCCAAACACTACAAAAAGTAGCTGGTGCTCCCAAAAGTTCCCAAAATGTTACCAATGTTGACTACAAAAGCTCACATATGCTCCCAAATGTTCAAAATCGTCTGTAACGAGATGCTCGACTGCCACATGCATCTAAATATATTCAAACTTTCTCAAAAGTACTCTCAAAAGCTCTTAGATATACTCACTTTTCACAAAATGATCAGAATTGCCAAAAGAGCCTGATCCCAAATGCTCCCAAGTTTTCTCAAATGCTCACAAATGATTTTAAATTTTCCAGAACGTTCAAGTCTTCTGTAACACGTTAAATCCACTCACATTTGTTATGCTACAGACATGCTTATCATCTTAACAACAATATTTCTGTGAAATACATGTACTTGCAATAATTTTCTGCATTTAATTCATTGTTATAAACAAAAAAGTGTTAGTGTTTTCAAATGTTGTTTTTTTACTAATATAATGCGCCAGACTTGGATTTGTGGGATCAGTCAGGATAAAGTCGTATTGGAGCCCCATCTAGTGATAAATTTGTGAAATTTAATAGGCCGCTTAGGCATCAGATGGCCGCATTCAAAATGTTTTATGTGGGATTAAATACATTATATTAATACATTTCGAGTGGGTTAGTTGATGAGTTTTTTTAGTTTTTTTTTAAGCATGTCTGATTATCCCATGGGTTCCTAGGATAGAGCCTTAAAACCCCCAAACTGAGCAACTCTTAGACCTTTCCCACCAGAGACCCCTTGCAGAAGAGGCTGCGTAATTAATATTTCGTCCTTGCCTGCAATAGCCACTAGGTGTCACACTACTCACTGTAATATTATTTGACAGCAGATTTCGGTCCTCTGGTTGAAATATAATTTGTATTACACTGGTATGGTTTCATTATTACATATAATATTTCTAAATATAGTATGAATCTTCAGTGCAACTGAAAACAGTCAAACGAAAGGAAGGCATTCGACTTCAGCTCTTTGCAATATATTGTTATGGAACAAGTAATAGGTTTATTCCATGCTGAAAAGAGAAGAAAGAAAACACAACGTTTCAGCTGCAAAGTCTTCTTTGGGTGGAGAAGAAGAAGAATGCTCCACAGCCAAAACATTGTGTTTTTTTTCTTTTACTTTCTATTACTTGTTCTTTTGAAGCCTACGCATGTTGACGCACCTATCCACCTGAATATATTGCAATCTCAATTTCACTCTATCCTTTGTAAGAGTGGGGTAAATTGCGCTAATATTCTTTATGCCCTAATACTGACATTTTAGGAGACTAACTTAGGAGTTGTTGCTGTTGACTTAAAATAAAGTTTGATAGCCCGGCTTGCATAATTGTATTAGTTTGAATTGTTAACATGAAAAAAATCAAGTAATATTTTAAAGGGTAGTAAATAGTATAGGAATAGTAAATAGTAAACTCCCATGTGATCGGGTGTACTTATTTCTTACTGAATTGAATATTTATTTCTACAATTCCTTTTCTACAAATATTTTAATGCAGTAATTTGTAAGTTATGATTTCTTAGAATTTTGAAGTAATAGAGATCTTGTTTATCATTATTTATAATTAATATTCCTAAGGGTCAGTTTTCCCAATACCTAGGCTTATGTCTGAAAGGTGATACCCAGGTGACTTTTGGTTCAGACCACTCAGCTTCATAGCAATGATAGAGTGCCCTGTCATTTCCAGAACAAATTACACAATGATCCCATTTCTCCCCAATGAGAGTAAGGATAGGAAATCATGAGGATAGACTGATGTCATCTCAGTTAGCAGGCTGGAGAAACAATAAAACGAGATGGTTTCAAGCTGTGAGAAATTAACGTCTTGTGTGGACACACTTATTTGCTCGCAACAAGGATTCTAATGCTGAAACAAAAATATTAAATTGGAATTGTGTTGTTAATATGCAATGATATTACAATTTCTAATTTTTAATCACACCAAAAAAATACTGTAGACAGGGTGTAAGTAATGTGCCTTGGAAATTCCCAAGTTCAGAAAACCAAAAATATAACAACACTAGGGATGTTACTCCAGTGTCCTGGCCAAACTTCTCATTGGCCTTTACCTATCATGGCCAGCTAATAATCCCCATCTATGAATTGGCTTCATCACTCTGCTCTCCTCCCCACTAATAGGTGGTGTGTGGTGAGCGTTCTGGCACACTATAACTGCCGTTGCATCATCCAGGTCGTGATGGTGGAAGGGAGTCCCCATTACCTGTAAAGTGCAAGTGGAGTGTTCAGAAAAACACTCTATAAGTGTAAGGAATTATTATTATTACTAATTCAACATTTTCCTATTACTTAATTTCTTACATGATGCATTTCATGAAATATTTTTTGTGACTGCAGCCATTTCTGTGTAATTCTTTGAAACAATCAACAGTTGTAAAATGCACAATACATTGACTAACTTAACTGCAATTATCCAGACAACACAAAAATGTAAAAGATATAAAGTAAGAAAAATGAATCCATAGAAATAATGATAATGATAATATATTTGTTTATAAAAGCAGAATATACAGTTTAAGAGGTCAACAAGATCCAGTAATTGCAACAAGGGGTACTTTACAAGCATTATGGTGGAATCCGGGATGTGACACAAAAGATTTTAAAAATTCAAGATCTGGGAATTGCAGGCAGTTTGAAGAGCACTTTGAATCAGCAGCACAGTAGAATCAGAATAGTAGTGGTAGTCAGATTTCACAGAAAAGCAATAAATGAATATTGCTAAAGTTATTGGGGAATGTTAAAAATCAGATGGTAGCAAAAGAAGAAGATGAACAGAAGGTAAATAAGACAGGTAAATAGGTAATACAGGTAACATATACAGTAGGTAAATAAAACTGAAACTTGCGAGAGGAATGGCAGTCAAATTAACCAGTTTTCCCCTTCAACCAGAAATGGAGGTTAATTTTAACAATATATACCCTGACAGTGGACAGATACCCTGACAGTAAATGACAGTTGTGAATGTGGAATTAACAGCTGGACCAATCAGATTAGTTCATTTTCCTTCCAGTGGCATTTCAGTCACACAGGACACTAGTCAGGTAATTTAGTTTCACCAAGGAGTACCTAATGATTATTTTGTTGGAGTCCAGGATGATGTGACAAAAAACAGGAATTAAATCCTGGATCAGGGGATAGCAAGTGGTTTTGAAGCGCTCTCAATTAAACAGCATAGCAGTGGGTAGTCGTCAGTAGAATTAGAGTCACAGTAAAAGTCCACAATAATGTTATTATTGTGAGAAGCACAATAATAAAAAGGCTACAGATGTTGTGGTAGTAAAAGAGATGGTGGAAGAATGAAAAAATAAACATATTTAGTAAATTAATAAACAAGAAAACTGAAAACTGGTGAGAGGAACTGCAGCCAGATGCATCCATGTTCCCCCTAAACTGGAAATTGTCTTAAATAAAAATAAAAAATTAACTTTAATAATATTTTCCCATTCAGAGTCAGATCCTAAGCACTCTACTACAGTACATAAACTTTTTTTAATGGGCTTCATGAAGCCAAGTCTTTAGCACAAAATATTTCCTAAACCACTCCAAACTCCAGGTGACAGTCCCTTTCCAGCAGTTACTCTGGGACTTTGGCTGCGTTGCTTGCAATAGCTTCTCAAGGCCACTAAGTGTCACACTAATGTTCTTGAAATAACAAGAGTGTGAATGAGGACTTCATCCCATTTTCTATGGATTAATCTGTGATACTTCATTATTTTAAATCCTTCTGTACACAGCATAAGTCATACTGCAGAATAGATGTGACTAGTTTCCTCCCCCATTGCGAACAGGTCAGTGCGTTGTTGGTCTGAGGAGGCGGAAAGCAGGTTAATAGACTGCTTTGATAGTACTGACTGGGACGCATTCAGAGCTCCCAACACAGATTTAAATGAGTATACGGACACGGTCACCAGCTATATTAAATACTGCACCGACATTTGTGTACCAGAAATGAAAATTAGGTCATTTCCCAATCAGAAACCATGGTTCAACAACGACATTCGCAATAAAATAAAAGATAGATCCACCGCGTTCAAATCGGGGGACAAAGAGCTGTACAGGAAATCACGGTATGCATTAGAGGAAGCCATAAAACACGCCAAACGGAGCTACAGAGTGCGGCTTGAAACGCAGTGCGCTGACACCCGGAGGCTGTGGCAGGGATTACAGTCAATCACAGGCTACAAGGGCTGCAGCCAGGAGATCGACACGAACAACGCATCCCTGCCTGACGAGCTGAACCATTTCTATGCCCGCTTTGATGCTCTGAACACGGGCAATGCTGAGAAGACCCCAAGTGTGCAGGGCGAGTTTGTTCTGAAACTCTCAGAGCAGGACGTGCAGAACACTCTGAGCAGGGTGAAAATCCGTAAGGCTGCAGGGCCTGATGGGATACCACCTCGCGTCCTGAGGACATGTGCAGCCCAGCTGACCACAGTGTTTACGGACATCTTTAACTCCTCCCTTTCACAGTCCATGGTCCCCACCTGCTTTAAAAAAACACTATTCTTCCAACCCCCAAAAAGGCAAAAGTGACATGCCTGAATGATTACCGCCCAGTAGCATTAACATCTGTGGTGATGAAATGCCTGGAGAAGCTGGTGTTGTCACACATCAACTCCTCCATCACAGAGTCCCTGGACCCCTTGCAGTTCGCCTACCAGAACAACAGTTCAGTGGATGATGCTGTCTCCCTGGCTCTGCATACAGCCTTGGAACACCTGGACACTAAGAACTCGTATGTGAGAATGCTGTTTGTGGACTACAGTTCAGCATTTAATTCCATCATACCCAGTCAACTGGTGACAAAGGTCAGGGGATTAGGTCTGTGCAACTCTGTTTGCAACTGGCTGCTGGACTTTCTTATCGAGAGACCACAGGTGGTGCGGATAGGCAATAAAACATCAACACCACTCACCCTGAGCACTAGAACCCCACAAGGTTGCTGTCTGAGTCCAAGGTTGTACTCCCTGTTCACTCACGACTGCACAGCAAGACACAGCAACAACCGCATCATTAAGTTTGCAGATGACACCACTATAATAGGACTGATCAGTGATGATGATGAGTCCACTTACAGGGATGAAGACGTACAGCTGCTTAGGTGGTGTCATAGCAATAACCTGGACTTGAACGTAAAGAAAACGAAAGAGCTAATAGTGGACTTTCGGAGACACAGGCCACACACTCACAGCCCACTCAGTATTGATGGAACGGAAGTGGAAACAGTCACCAGCTTTAGGTTTTTGGGAATTCACATCTCTAAAGATCTAACCTGGACTGTGAACACTGACTATCATGAAGAAGGCTCAGCAGCGCCTTTATTTCTTGAGGTGCCTCAAGCGATGGGGGATGCCAATACATGTGTTGGTGAACTTCTACCGCTGCACCATCGAGAGCATGTGGTATGGCAACACCTCTTCGCGAGAAAGAAAGGCATTGCAGAGAATGGTCAATATGGCCCAGAAGATCATCGGCTGCGGTCTCACCGAGGTTAAACAGCTCTATGAGGACCGCTGCCGGGTAGAATTCTGGCTATCACAGAGGTCAGTCACCACCCTGGGCATGAGCTCTTCACCCCACTGCCCTCAGGCAAGAGATATAAGAGCATACGGACACTTACCACTAGATTCTTCAATAGCTTCTATCCACAAGCAGTGAGATTGGCGAACACATTTAGCCATCCCCCTCGGACCACACCTACACCATCACCATCTACCTCTTTATGATTTCTTATCTATTGCACATCTCCAGTCATTGTTTACGTGTCTGTATTGTTTACATTCAAACTGTCTACATGTTTACTTGCACATTGTCTACTGTTTGTTTGTATATTGTCTTGATGCACTGTTTGCACTTTGTTTTGTTTTTTACACTTGTTTTACAATCGAGAGACTTTCTGTAAGTAAGAATTCCATTGTACCAGTACCGGTTACATATGGCAATAAAGTTCAAGTTCAAGTTCAAGTTCTAATAATCTTACAGAATTTGTGAGTGCAGATTCAGAATAAATAAATTCAAAATTGATTTAATATCCCTGTAACCTATAGTTTTAGTTTCATGTACATAAAACTATACAACCTCACTACAAGTACGCAGGGGATCCAAGCAGACTTTTAGTTCTGTGCTTAAAACAAGCAGGACTGACACGTTTCTTGCCACATTAGTTCCCCGAGCAAGCAAAGCAGTTAATCTAAGATGTACCACTTACACTACAAGAGCCGGAAGGTATGAAACCTACTCTGATTTGCCTACTTTTTCACATTTCTTTTCACACCTTATCTTCTCAGTGATTGTTTAATTTATACAGTACATACTATACAGTTCTGAGAAAATGTTTGAGAAATCCTTAGGATTTTCACATATTTTGCACATACAGTATGAAACCGAAAATGTTATCTAAATCCATTAATAGTTAACCTAATTAAATAAAAAGACAAAATATTATATTCCTTCAACATGTATTTATTCTCAAATGATGCAACATTCAATATCCATGTATGACAAAGTATGTGAAACTTTAGATTCAGTAACTGATTGCAGCAATGACTGCAACAATATGTTTCCCATAACTTCAACTCTGTGATGTTTGAAGGCTGCCTTTCATGGACAGCTTGTTTGAAGTTGTGTTTAGGATCTTCATTTTTGCTGCAACACTCACTCACTTTCTGTTCAACATCAGTTCCTTAATGACATTCTTTAGAATCTTCTAATACAATGTAGAATCCATGATTGTGACAATGCTGTCATGACATCCAGGTCCTGAGGCAGTAAAGTTGCATCAAACCTTGCTATTTAACAGTTGGGATGTGGTTCTTCTGTTTGGTTTTCATCAAACATAAATTTTCTAATTGTGGCCAAGGTGTTCTGCCTTTGACTCATCTGCTGATTACATCATTTGTGTGCTCTTTGGTAAATGTCAGATGTTCAGCAGTGTTCTTTTTGGAGAGTAGTGCTTTTGTCCTTGCTATCCTTCCATGAACACCTTTTCTGTTCATTTCCTGATAGTGAATCATGAACAGTCACATTAGCTAAGGTGAGAGTGGCCTGGAGTTCATTGGATATTAGTCTGGGGCTCTTTACAGTAACTTTCCAGTTTGTTCTTGGGAAGTTTTTGGTAAGATAACCTTCTGAAGGTAGATTGACAGGTGGAGCCCCAAATCCTTAGCTGTCAATCCGCCATATCTGGTCTGATGAATATCAATTATTTATCCAGTCTGTCCAGTTTTTGGAGTATCAAGATTTTGTCAGGTTCTGGAAATGTCTCTCCTTAAATGTATGCTATTCTTAATAGAGATGTTCCATGTTACTACTTGTAATGTATGCTTGATAATGAGCCTCTGCATTCCCTCCTCTGACATCATTGGATGCTAGAGTATGGTGTCATTATTTATATGGAAATTTCTACTGCTCAGATCCACAGTGCTAAAGTGGGGAATAGTGGAGGCTTTCACTGTTATTGCTATTGCTGCCATGGTCAAAGTCTTTTTCAATGGTGCTTCTAACACAGGCTATAAAGGTTTTAATTTGGTAACTCTTTTTTATTTGTTCTGTATTTGATCATTGTATCAATGTCTATTTATGTTCATTCATATTGTGTCCATTTGCACTTTGGTTTGATGTGGAGGCTCCTGTTTTACGATGACAACAAGAAAAAGTATTGCCTTACACCATAAAAATCTAGTCTCGATCTAACCAGGACCCTGGTCCTAAAATGTTTCTTTCCTACAGATTTTATAGGTGTCTCTCAATTGGCATAAGACCCGGAAAACACTCTTTACTTGAATTCTTATCCATTTAATTTTTTCAATTAATTTACTAAATTATGGAATACAAACATAAATAAACATTTAACCTGAAGTCTAGTGTTTCCTTCTTCTGCTTTGCACACAACAAGATTTGGCACTTGCACATTTTCTGTAAATTTCAAACAAAGTAGTATTCTCATTTTACTCATTCTCATTTTTGCTTTTTCTCAGTGGTCTTAACTAAGAATTCACACACTGGCATACTTCACGAAAGATACCTATCATTCCAGGATCTTCAGTCACTTACCAGCAGCCATATCACCCTGTAGCTCACCACTAGCAACCCACTGAATCAAAGCAGGAGTCAGACTGGTCAGTACCTGAATGGGAGACCTCCTGGAAAAAATAAGGTTCCGGATGGAAGTGGTGTTAGTAGGGCTAGTAGGGTACTCACCCTGCCATCTGTGTGGGTCTTAATGCCCCAGTATAGTGTACACTATACTGTAAAAAGGCACCATCTTTCAGATGAGACATAAAACCTGTCAGGAACAGTTTTTTCCGGGCCCTATGCGGACGACACGATCCGAAAGGTGAAGAAACAATAGCGAAAATATCATGCAGGAGTCAGTCAGGTGACAGGGGGGCGTGTCCATGCAGTGCTGGTGTCCGGGGGGAGTGAATCCAGGGCGAACCATCCAAGGGTAAATCCAGAGGGGGAATCCAAGACGGGAGGTTTAGTCCAAGACCAGGGGATCCATCCGAAGTTAAAACCAGAACCGGGTCAGGACCGGCGGGGCAGGGAATCAGGAACAGGAAACTAAAACCATAACGGAGCCAGACGCAGCAGGACCCCGGGCTCTCACAACGCGGAAATCAATGAGAAGCTTCGGGCAAACGCCTGCATCTGGCTTTAAGGTGGAACTAAAGAGGGGTTGGAAAAAGGAACAGGTGTGGGGAATGGGACAGAACGAGGAAGGGCTGGAGCGCCCTTAAGAGGAGGAGTAACGATCATGACAAAACCAAGGTCCTGACTCTCCATGGTCATTAAAAATCTCTGGGTGTCTCTTGAAAAGAGTAGGGGTTTTACACCGGAGTCCTGGCCAAATTTCCCATTGGTCTTTACCAATCATGGCCTCATAATAATCCCCATCTCTGGATTGGCTTCAAAACTCTGTTTTCCTCCCCACTCATAGCTGATTTGTGGTGAGCGTATTGGAGCACTATGGCTGCCATCACATCAGCCAGGTGGGTGCTGCACGTTGGTGCTGGTGGAGGGGCGTCCCCATTACCTGTAAAGCGAGTTAAGTGAAGTGTCTGGAAAAGTGCTATATGTATACTGTATAAGTAATAATAATCATAATAATAATACATTTTTAATTAACCAGGCAATTTTTATATAAATCTTCATGCTGTTATAAGGTTACTTGGGGCACAGAGCTTTGTTTAAAAGGCATTTGTTTAAAATAACCATGCATAATGTGATGGATGCAAAAGATAGAACTATTAGACTGTTTACTCATGTATCTCTATATTGAGATTCTCTATATTGAGAGTGCAGAGTACACAGGAATTTGTACCAGGACCACTGTTGTTCCTAATGTTTATCAATTAAATTAAATTATGGAATACTTAGTGAACTAATTAAGTTATCGGTTGATATCAAAATAAAATAGATAAAATTCAAGATTATCATGACTGATAATGTTTAACATAGATATGTGCCAGGATTTTCATTCAGGTATTAAAACCAGGTAGTAAAAAAAATGGACCAGGGCTACTTACAAAAAGACTAGGTTGATTATGTTAACACATTATTTACAGTCAAAAGGTGAAAGTTAAATAAAGGGTTGTGAGAGTATAGAAAAAGCCCAAGCTTTGTAAGATGGGGAGGATTAGCAGATGGGTTTCCACATGCAGGTGGGTTTTCCATAGTATAACACAGACTTGGATTTACCTTCAAGAATGTAAATTGTTTTAGTTAGCTTGATCTTTTGTTTAATAAGATAAGATCATTTTATTAGCCACATACAGTTTCTTGCATTAGGAATTCATCTTTTTGCATACCCCAGCTTGGTCTCCATGAGACACAGACAGGGAAATAAGCTTGGGGTCAGAGCACAGGGTCAGTCATTGTACAGCACCCCTGGAGCAGTTGGGGTTAAGGGCCTCGCTCAGGGGCCCAACGGAGTAGGATTCCTCTGCCAGCCATGGGATTTGAACTAGCAACCTTCCAGCCACAGGTGCAGATCTTTAGCCACAGTGCCACCATTTCTTTTAGAGACTATATGAAGTGAATATGTGTTTTTCATCTTATTTCTAGTTAATCTACTTTTAGTTTTCTAGCCAGTATGTACTTGATCATATTATAATAATAATAATAACAATAATAATAATAAAATCTATTAATTTAGACTTTATTTATAGAGCACCTTTCATACAAATAGCAGCTCAAAGTACTTTACAAACTAAGTGTCAAAATACAATCTTGAAATTAAGATATATACATTCAGTTGTAAAGAAAAACACAGTAATATAATAAAGTAAATTGTAATAAAATTAAGAACAATAAAGGATAAATAAAGAAAATATAAAGATAAATACAAAAAAAACAAAAAACTAACTTAACTAAAAGCTAAATTAAAAACATATGTTTTCAAATGTTTTTTTTAAAATGAACTTGACTGCCTAATAAAATGTGGTAGTGAGTTCCATAATTTAGAAGCATAAAATCAAAAAGTGTCCTCTCCACTATTTCTGTATTTCACGTGTGGTATTTTTGCGAAGGCCAGTTTTGCAGATCTCAGGTCACATACAGGAACATTATTATGAATGCACCATATAGTAAATTTAATTGGATTCCAGAAACGATGAAAAGAAGAAGAGTGTACTACTACTCAGATAACATCTAAGATACTGTCAGCTAAAAAAATGCGAATGCTGGCAAACATCCAAATTTATTTGGTGTTTTGAGTTAATGGCAGACTGCTGTGCAGAAACATACATTTAATTTTGGATCCTTAAAAATGTTAAAACATTTTGAGTTGCTCACTTTGAACACTTTGAATTGACTGGAACTATATTTGAAGGGACTATATTTGAAGCTGGAACATTTGAATTAAAGGAATTATATTTGCAGTAGTTTTAGTACATGAGATGGACTATGTTCTAAACAACAGTGGTCTTGGACAAGAAGTAACAATGTCCAAAAATTTTAAAATTAAAAGTAACTTAGAAGTAACTTAGAAATTAAGGTTATCTTAACATATTTAATAAATTCCCATTCATAAATTCATCAAACAATGTTACAATTTAAATTTAAATTGAAAACTGTTATTTTTATGACTTATGGTTAATTCTTAGACATTAATTTTAAATGTTTAAATTACCATGGAATTATGCACAAAAAATATAAGCCATCAGTCAGTAGATTTTTGCATTAAATGTTGGCAAAGCTAAGAGAAGAAGGTAATGGAACACGACTTGCAAGCCTATAGAATTTGCTTATGCACTTCTGAATGAGTCATTCACTAAACTAGTTGAACTGCTAGAACATTTAATGGAATGAGACATTCAAAAATAGGTTTGGCAGACAATCTTTAACCATGCAACAATCCTATGTTTTAAACACAGAAAAAACTTACTGTGTACAATTCTTTGTTTAGGACAATGTATGCATGTGTATAAAAAAATTAATCGAGTTAATTTGTGGATCTTTGAGTGCCTAGGCTGTAGGTAATGTCAACCTAATTAATAATTCACCCAGTTTCTTCTGCCACTTATATGGGAAAATATATGTAGAATATATTTTATAGAAATAATATGTGTATTGTAATAAATATAAATGCAAAAAAAATTAGTTTTCCATGCAATGTAGTGCTTTCTTCATGAATAATTTCTTTATTAAATAATTAATTATTTAAATATGGTTTATATACAAATGAAGATAAATCTGGTATCTGAAACTGATATCCACCAATTTATTAAATGGAATAAATTCTGTTTATAAGACACAGTTATCAGTGAATGATACTTGTCAGATAACTGTGGCTTATGGAATGTTGAACTACTTTGGGGCTGTAACATAAAAATATATTATACATGTAATATGCAGTATGTTTACTTCTGTCCTAGAACTGTATTTAAAATTATATATATATATGTTGTGATGGCCTTGTGTTTTGTACAGAAAACAGTTTTATTTTTTAACTTTAAAAGGGTAGTATATTTTAATAAATTTAACTTTATTGTATTAACATTTTTAAAACACATGCTTACAAAGGCAAGGTGATTGCTTTCAGACTATATTTTTTAAAACACTATTCCACCTTAGGAGACTTCCTTCATGGTTACTCCTTTTCTGTAAAGTCCAATAACTCCAGTGCTTAGCTTGGATGGAAAGAGACAACAGCTGTTGGTGTTCATCATACTACAGTATGTTGTTAAAGTAAATGGTACAATGAGTCAGCCATTTTGGGTCAAATATCTGTTGCCTCACATCTTTCTTAGAACTGTGTTTTTTTAAATACCTTACTTTCACACAGTTTAGCAAAAGTAAAATATAAAACAATGAAAATATGAAAAATTTGTTTCTCTCAGCCCTTTAATGAGTTGAGAAGTCTTGCAAGATAAGATAAGTTCACTTTATTAGCCATATACAATTTCTTGCATTAGGAATTTGTCTTTTTGCATACCCCAGCTTCCTCTCCATGAGACACACAGACAGGGAGAGAAGCTTGGGGTCAGAGCACAGGGTCAGCCATTGTACAGCACCCCTGGAGCAGTTGGGGTTAAGGGCCTTGCTCAGGAGCCCAATGGAGTAGGATTCCTTCACCAGCCGCGGGATTTGAACCGGCAACCTTCCAGCCACAGAGCCACTGCTCCGCCCCCTTATTTTGTTTTAAGATGGTACGGAATTGACTCATTTTGTAGAAAAGTTTAAATATTGAAATAACAACAGTGCATATTTGTACTATAGCTTTTGAAATGCATTTGGGCTCATCCAATGGTTCACCCAAACCCTAAATGACAAAACAACGTCCTGGAATAAAACTGCCCTTGACGAAGGTTATACTTCATCAGACGAGCATTTTGTATTTATGAAATATATACCACATTTATATCTTAAAAACTACATTGTGATCATAGGGTAATGACTGCAGAATATGAAAATGATTGGACCTATTTGGTACTATTTTAAGATAAGATTTATTGTCCCCTGAGGGAATTTTTTATGGACACCCAGCACTCCTGTACATTTAAATAGAATGCAAACAAAAAAAAAGAAGAAAGGAAAAACATTGCACATTATTCTGTTACAAAAAATAAGAAAAACATTGCACATCACTCTATTGCACATGTACAGTATAACACATAACAACATGTAACATTTATAACACATCACAAAACATATTGCACTCAAGTGGGTTGTAACAGTCAAACTTGTGTTTATCCTTGACATTTGTGTTGACAGTTTTAATGGATTGTGGTACAAAGGAATGTTTGTATCAGTTCATTAAAGTAAATTTTAAATTAACTTTAATTTAAGATATTTTATCTGTTAATTTAGGTTATTTTAAGTAAGTTCTGAAAATAAACAAGTGGAATAAAGGAGGTGCCTTCCACCTTTAGTTGAAAACACTAATTTGGATATTCTGGATGAAATATCTAACAGGTTCTGAATGAATCATTATGGAATGTTTACATTCAAAACTGGTACAAGAGGATACTGTATTTAATTTCTGTTCACATTTTAATTGCATTACAAGGAACGATGTATGGAGAAATTATGTATTGCAGTGCTACAATGACAACAACAGAACAGTACTGTGTAAAACATTAGTACAATGTTTTGAAAAACAAATTGCTTGAGTTTCAAACCACACGAAAATTTGCAATTTTGAAAGATAATTTGATGTCTGCTTTTTTAGAAAATAGAAAAACAGAATAAACAGGGTGTTAACAATGCTAACATAATCTGAGAACAGCAGTTAAATGAAGATTGTCAGAAGGAGTGATTCATTCATTTTTTTACACAGGTGAACCTTTGGAGTGAAGCCATAAAAGATATCCTTTAAAGGACTTCCTGTGCAGTACACATAGTAACTGGTTTTAAAAAAGTGGCAGGTGAATATTAACCAAACAGCAACACAAAAACCATGACTGCTGGGAAAAGTATCAGAAGCTCAATTGAAAAAAAACGTATACTGCCTTTGGCACTGCTGTTTATGAAATTAATGTTCAGAAAGATTTAGGAAAACAATATACAAAATGATTTATAAAATTTTTCAAAATAAAAACACACGTTCAAATTAATGCATTTACTTTTCTCATCTTGCCAATGAATTAGTCAGCATAATATAATTGAAATTATGAATAAAGTGGTGAAATGAATTTAATTACAATGACACATTTTACATGATAACTAGAAATAACGGGGAATTCAGAGGCCAATTCACCTAAGAAAAGAGATAATTTGGACATTTCTGAGTTAGATATAGCATGTAAGCAGTGGATCTCTGTTACAACTGTTTAGATAACTTATGTTTTCATTTGTTGCTAGATCATAATAAATGGTGAAACGCCAGTGGTTTTGTGAAACAAGAGACCACTTGCTTAGGAATTCCATATGGTTCAGTGTTCCCTATTATAGGGAATCTGATGAAAGCATACTTCATAACAAAGTAATCTAAAATTACTGTGCATTTATTTCAGCATATTCAGCCTAGAGTACATACATCAGCAATTTCTTTCCCTGGTGCTTGCTTTTCTACTTGAATTAGGTCCTGCTTGTGCTTCATACAGTAAAAAGTAGACATTTATTCATTAGGAGCACATACAGTACCTGATTATGTTTAATAGACAATGGACATTTTGAACCAGTCTTATAATCTCACTCTGACAATAACTGTTGTAATCAAACTCAAATCTGAATATATATATTCTAATTTCCATATGACTTCACCAATAATATGTTTTTCCAAATTGAAAAATCACCTTTAGGTACATGAAAGACACTGCACTATAGTTTGTGAAATGCCAGCCAGTTTCCAAAAAAGTCCTAATGTAGAACACAAAAAGTTAAACATGGAAAATTCACATAAAACAAGTAATCTCCAAGTACATTAATCTTAACTACATCAATAATCAATAACCTTTCATCTTTTAAAATCTTAATTTTAATCTTTAAAAAGAACAAAATTGACTATCACAACAATTATAAGTGGTGCTTATGATAGTTTTGGTAGTTAGCCTATTTCAAACCTTGCACATAATAACAATGGTATAATTTTCACAGAGTAACAAAAATGAGTGTAGGGCAGTGGTTTGGGGACTATATTGACTACGAGTTTAAATAAATAATATGTAATATGTTGACATAATCATGCTGGAGTTTTTGTAAAAATATGTTTTTTATCTTTCTACCTCTTAGCAAGGTCTCCAAGCCTCCCTGGTAAAACAGTAGGGCAGGTGACAATCAACAAAGATAGAATGACACATTGTTTGCCCAGGCACAAATCAACTAACATGCAGATAGTTGTAGTGGTAATGCTTGGTAATACAGGAATAAAGTTTGCTGTCCCCTTGCCAGTCTCTCTCTCTCTCATCTCTGTGGTGCTGGGCACAGAGAGGCCATTTTATATGGTTCAGATTTAAGGCGTTTTTCTGTCTGATTGAGTTTCCTGATAAGGGCTGAGATTCTACAGCCACCCTAATGAATGGTCATCTCTGGTCATTCCAAGGGAGAGTCTCATCCCAAAGTGTTTACAACCCTAAGTCAGAGAGCATTGTTACTGATGGATGCTCCACCTTGATCAGCCAATCAGGAACTGGTAGAACGGGGTAATCCCATGTGGGTTTCGAAAGCCCGCAAAACTTTCAACCAATGAACAACCGTAGTTCCTCCAGATAAAAAAGGCAGCACAAGGCCCAGAGGGTGCCACTCCAGGACATTCTCAGACTCAGCTTGGACAATCACGTGATGGCCACTGTGTCTGAGTGCTAGGACTTTACGAGACCGGAGGTCGCCCGTGCATAACCAAAGGATCCGCCTGAGGTTAGCCCAGCAGCAAGCCTTATTAACCACTGGTTACCCACCGTGAATGCTCGCCTGATCAACAAGTGAACTACAGTCGATACTGTCGAAAGCTGAATCTTAGTATTCAGGACTAGCGCTACTTCGGGAACAAACTGGTCCTCTTCCAGTCTAAAAAGTGTGACTTGCTCGGACCTGCAGTCACTTTTCACGTGCACAAACTCTGCTAGTTCAGCCAGAACTAACTACCCAGATTTTCAGAAAGTCACTGTCAATGCGCCACAGCAGGAAATCTTTCCCTTCTTCTCCCACACCTCCAGCCATACCAGGACTGGCTGAGCCAGAGGACACCAATTGGACGCAGCAACAGCCTGTTACTATTCCTTATATAAACATAAAGATCTGTTATGTTTATATGCACATTTTATGTAATAATTTAGTAATTTACTGCTAAAATTAATAATTGTCCCAGTACACACACAAAACCACTACACCAGTTGTTCTCAAACTTTTTGGACCAAGTTCCACCCCTGATCAAACCAAAGCATCCAAGTACCACCTACAAGTCATCTTCTCATAGGAACCCCAGAAAATCTCAATGACCAACATGAGCGTGCATGCACACACACTCACATACACATATAATAAATGAAGAAAGATGTGAAGACGGGGGTTTGAATTTAATCCTTTCTGTAGGGGGTTTAGACTTCTAAGTCACAAGCTGGGGTTTATGGCAGGAAAGGGGGTTAACTGATAAGGATTGCAGATGCAAGCTAGGAACCCCCCTGGGTGTAATGTTAAACTGACCATTTGCCCAGAACATCGTAAACTGGCCAAATACCATGAACCCCCCTCTTTACCATCAGACCGAGTGACGTCAGAAACGGAGAAGAAAACACTATATAACCCAAAAGTTTGTAACAGTACGTGGAACAATACTTCGGTTTTGTTGTTTCTTGCGGGAAACAAGACTTCGGCTTTATTGTTCCTTGCATGCAATAAACTCATCTGTTTTACTTCATCTCGGGATCAAGAACCTTATTCTTTCTGTTACAACAAATTTGGCGTAGACGGCAGGATGCTCCAGAAGGCGCAGAACTTCCCATCGGCAGGAGAGACGGTCAGCGCGCACATAACTAAGAGGTAAGGACTCCTCTTTTATTTAAAAGTCCCGACTCTCTCTGACCGATTGGGAAATCTCTGCTCCCTGCGAGAATCGCCCGAGATGACGGAGTAAACGTGAGTTTCTGAATTCCTCTGGCCCGGGGAAGGCACCGGTGTATGTAATGGGTTGGTTGCTGTAAGCCCAGAATTTGGTCTGGCAGGGGTTCCGCGGTATTGTGTGCAGGCGTTCGAAGCTGGTGTATGCCTTAATTGCGCGTGGAGTTTTGAACGGGTTTTGGACCCTTACCGTGAAGTTCAGGACTGGTGTGGGTCTTAATTGCACCCGGAGTTCTGAAGGTCAGAACTGGTTTGGGTCTTAATTGCACCCGGAGTTCTGAGGCTCAGAATTGGTGTGGGCCTTAATTGCGCCCGGGGTTCTAGAGCAAGTGGTGCATTAAATGCACGTAGTTCAGGACTGGTGTGGGTCTTAATTGCACCCGGAGTTCTGTGGCTCGGGATCGGTGTGGGCCTTAATTGCGCCCGGGGTTCTGGAGCTGAGTGGTGCATTAAATGCACGTATAATCCAGGATTGGTGTGGGCTTTAATTACGCCCGGGGTCCTGAGATTAGCTACGCCTTGATCGTGCACAGATTGGAGTGGCGTGGTTTCTGGCGTGGCGTGGGTTTTTTTGTTCTAAAGGAAACAGGAGTAGAAGAGATATATGCATGTATGTTTTTGGTGTTTTCCTTGTTTGTGAAATACATATACACACGCACGACACTAACATAAACACACCTCATAATAAAAGAGCAAAGCATTAAGTAGCAGGATTTAAAGGACGTTGAGACCCGAGAATCGCCCTGATTGAGCTCAGTGCGTAAGTCCACCCCGGGGCAAAAGCAGCGATGCTGGCGTTCTGGGGATGGTGAATTACTGATCAAGAAAGGGGGTTTTCGAGGTCTCGTTTCTTACCTGTGAACAGTGCGGTGTAAATCCTCTCTAAAGTCTCTGAGAGGTATTTAGATCCGGAGGTAACAGACGCCCTTGGCTGAATGAGTGCAGGAATGCACAGGTTTTTCAAGTGAAAGCATCCCCCTACTGAATGAGCTGTTACCTCACACACGACAAAAGTAAATCTTAAAGAGACCGAACATGTGCGCTAACTGATGGTTTGAGAAAGTGGTGGAAGGGTCCGTTTAAATATCGGAAAAGTGTAAGTTGACGGAAAAGAAGGAGAAAAATATGGAAAAAGCTGAGTTTGTCAGAGGGAATTTGGGGCGAAGACGCCTTTAAAGAAAGCATATGAGTATTGATTGGCAAAAGCACAAGCATTTAGCTCCCACCCTGGTGCACGGCCGGCACCAGTAGTGGCAGATACATGACGAAAAAGAAAGAAATTGGGATGTGACTTAAAAGTGTGTTTACGGGGAAAATAAAAACCCGGAAGAAAATATACTTTACTCGCTACGAAAGAGTATAGAAAAAAAAAGCTAAAAGAGGCAGTACAGGAGAATGAGAAACTAAAGAAGGAATTAACTCCTAGTCACGCTGCACTGGTTAATGTGCTGCAGCCAGCGACTAAGTTATATCCTGCTCTCCCACAGGGGAACAAACAGGCAGGAAACGAAAATAATTGGGATCAATTCCCTCAGTGGCCATATGGAGAAGGGGGGTCTGATTGGGATAACACTTGGTATGAGTGTGATAAAGACGGATCAGGGTCTCCCCTGTTAGAGGGAGGGCGCCCGCAGATCTGTACTCTCACTCGAAGTGGGAAAGGACTTGATGTAGCAGGGGCTGGCGCCGTTGATGACAGCGCCACTCTAACACTGTCTCGCACCCCGTCGAGGGGGTCTGCAATCGCACCTACCTTCCCTGATTTCCCCCATACGATCAAATCCAAAACCGTAAGATATTGACCGGTGGGCTAAAGTACCGCACCCGAAATTAGAAATGCAGCGAACCTGGAGTGCGCTTCAGGAATTAAAAGGATTCATGTAGAAGTAAAACAAGAATACAGCACATTGTATTACGAAGAGAAAAATATATTCTCGATGTGTATGTGTGTTTTATGAATTTGTGTGCCGGCATGTATGTGTGTAACTGTGAGTTTTGGTATACTAAATGACGGTGTGAGTGTGTTTAGCCAGCGGGACTGGCTAGAGACGTAACTAAAGAGACTTGACGAAAATCAACTTAAGGAGATTGGAAAATATAAGAGCGTCTGAAACGTATAAGTACAGTACAGGTGGACGTAAAAGTAGTTAAACAGTTTTTGTATTATTATAAATTATTATAAATTGTAATTTATACAATTAGTTGCAATAGTGGAAACAATTTGGTTTTATTCGAATGTCTCGAAACCAGACATGCTGAAACGCTGTAGGTTTAGAATCGAGACTGGGGAGAATAACGTCTTGTGAGAAAATCTGTTTACCTAACGATTAGATCCTGTAAATCCCTTGTAGCCTCCCTAAGTCTGTCCCAGTCCAGTGGTTAAAAATGTACTGTTAATGGAGTGTTGGTTTCTCTGTTAGGGGATACTGGAGCATTACTGTCATGCTTGTTTCACTCCTCTGTTCAACAGTGTGCTATAGATTAATGTATATGGGAAGACAGCAGGAGGCCACAGGAGTATTGGGACAGCAAGTTTTACTTGCCAAGTACCAGATTTTAATGGGTGGTTTTATCCCAGATCTATTGGGTTGGAATATTATGCATTACAAAGAATGACTATCCAGAACAGGGTATCACGTGGCTTCAACTGACTGTGATCACTCAGTATGTTGATGGTATTCTGAGTGCTTCCCCTGACGAGGAAACCCACAAGTCTGAGTTGCTTCAGCTTTAGAGTGTCTAATAGAAGCAGTTATGATAAGGCCCTTTTGTGTCTAGCATTGTGAAATTTTAACAGGGCCTGGGTGCAATGTTTTTACAGGGTGAGCACAACTCTTAACAGATCTGCTTAAGGGGGGAGTGCAGTACAAGGACAAGATTGCCTTGGTTCCCGCAGCAAAAGCCGCCTGTAATAATTTGAAACAAGCTCTCTTACAGGTGCTGAGACTGGGGTTTCCTCAGATGGATCAACCATTCCTTTGTATTATTGCAAGTTGCTGACAGAGGCCACCCAAGGAGCCCGCGAGCAGGTCCTGGAGGCGTGGGGACCACCACCTGAAGGAGGGCACAACCTCATCCCAGGAGAGTGGGTGTGGATCAGGAAATTTCCTTCACAGGTTCTCCAGCCCAGGTGGGACGGACCCTACCAGATCCTGTTGACAACCGAGTCTGCGGTTCAAGTGGAAGGAAAAGATCGCTGGATCCACGCGCCACACTGCCGATGAGCCTCATCCCCATTTACAGACTCAGAATGAAATCATTTCTGTTAATAACGATAATTGTTGCTGTAGGACTATGTTCCGCAGGAATTAATGATCATCTCTCCCACAAAGGAGAACATGGAATTAATTCCTTTTAGGCCTCTCCTATCTGACAGCTAAGAAAACCAACCAAAGTGCCTGCTGGGTGTGTGCCGCATTACCCAAATATGTACAGGGAGGACTTCCTATGGGAGCCATTCCTTGGCGTCTCGAGGAAGTCATAGGCATGATCATTTGGAGGGATAATTTAGGAGATTTTAATATGACAAACTATGGGGGGTTGCCATAACACGACTTTAACCTGCACAACATTACAATATCTACAGGAGCGAGGCTTAGAGCCCACGAGTTTCACAGGCTCTTACGCTCCTAAATATAACAGAAGCCATACACCACCATACCTGACTCTCAATAAGGAACGTGAGGGAAACATATGTTTTCAGCACACTAATTGGTCTGCACTTGGTTGGATGGAGTCGTTGCAACCTTACCATCGCTGCAAATATATCCACCTCTACCTTCCAAATTCCAGGATGGGATCGGCACACCCCACAATTCGGTATAAGCTTCTTATTTTCAGAGGCATGGGGAGCGCCAAACGGAACATCTTTCATTTGTGGAAAACGAGCCTACCCATGGTTGCCAGCCCAGTGGTCTGGCTCATGTTATTTAGGATATGTGGTTCCTCATATCCGTGTTCAAATCCACAGCCCCTTCGGACCTAACCACAGACCACAAAGAAAATTGGCTGATTGGGAATATTATTTAGGTATAATATTTCCACAAGCCGGCATGAACTTTCTGAGTCGAGAGTTAATTCAAATGGCCTCGACTTTAGAAGAATTAGCAAATTCTACCTCATCTAGTCTGAAGGCTGTTAATGATGAGATGGTAGCCCTCAGAACAGTGGCCATGCAGAACCGACTAGCTTTAGATTATGTACTGGCGGCCCAAGGAGGAACTTGTGCAGTAATTGACACTGAATGCTGCACATATATTCCTGATAATTCTGAGCACGTCTCAGATCTGGCCCAACACATTTACAATGAGGGACAGAAATATCAGGACTATTATACTGAAAATTGGGGAATTGGGTCTTGGGTAAAGTCTGTGTTTGGGGCCTGGGGTGGAACCTTTTTATAGTGTTTATCTGTAGGAGTAGTATTGTTTATATGTATAATTGTAATCATCACATTCACAAAAACATGTATCACATCTTGCTATAACCGTGGAACGTACAATGACATGGCAATACATACCTGTTCGCCAAGAAAGGAAAGATCTGCCCTGACATTGTATGTATAAAAATAGGCTACACTGACGTATGCCATATTTTATAAGGGGGGAATGAAGAAAGATGTGAAGACGGGGGTTTGAATTTAATCCTTTCTGTAGGGGGTTTAGACTTCTAAGTCACAAGCTGGGGTTTATGGCAGGAAAGGGGGTTAACTGATAAGGATTGCAGATGCAAGCTAGGAACCCCCCTGGGTGTAATGTTAAACTGACCATTTGCCCAGAACATCGTAAACTAGCCAAATACCATGAACCCCCCTCTTTACCATCAGACCGAGTGACGTCAGAAACGGAGAAGAAAACACTATATAACCCAAAAGTTTGTAACAGTACGTGGAACAATACTTCGGTTTTGTTGTTTCTTGCGGGAAACAAGACTTCGGCTTTATTGTTCCTTGCATGCAATAAACTCATCTGTTTTACTTCATCTCGGGATCAAGAACCTTATTCTTTCTGTTACAACATAAATATAATAATAATAAACTTTATTTGATATAGCGCCTTTAAAGGTGGCTTCTCAAAGCACTTTACAGAATGACAACAGGAACAACAACAATTAAAAATAACCAATAAAGAAGTACCATTTCAGTGAGAGGGGTGAGCCTGTTTAGTAGAGCAAAGCAGATATGAATGCATTGGTTGAGCCTTGATACAATTCACAACAGAGTCTAACAGATTTTAAATCATCAGGCATTTTCTTGACGGACAAGGCCTTGTGATGGATGTTGCAGTGCTCCATATCTGGAGCAACCTCTCTAATTCGTCCAACTACACCGCTGTGCCTGCCTGTCATCGCTCTAGCACCGTCTGTACAAACTCCAACGCATTTTTTCCAGTCGATGCCATTCTCTTTGATAAATTCATTCAGAAGCTGAAATATGTGCTCTCCCGTAGTTCTTGTTGGTCATCTTAACGCATTCAATCAGCGTACTTTTGACAGCATCTGACATATCGATAATTCTATGAGTGACTATGTCTTTCGGAGGGGGCAGCAGGTCGATCTGTTTAGCAGCCTTTTCTACACACATAATACGTGTCAGCTCTTTTGCCAACGGTAAACAAAGTTCTTCAAAAATAGTATGGGGCTTACCTGCTTTAGCAATCCGCAAGCTTGCATTTTCCCCTGAGTCCGTCTCAGAAGTTAAAATATGTTTTTATTTCATGCGCATGGGAGCGAAACACAGAGACGCTCGGTGTATTTTTCTCAAATTTACCTAGAACAGTTCTTAAATATTTTTGTTATCTATCACACTTTCCTGTGCTCACAAGACTGCCAGTGTTCCCCTACCTCCCTATTTGCTGAAGATAACTATTTTTAAATACAATATCTCGCAATTGCGACTTTATATCTCAAAATTGCGACTTAAAAACTCAGAATTACGACTTTATATCTCGCAATTGCGACTTTTTATCTCACATTTGCGACTTTGAAATAGCCCACATTTCATTGCCTGTCCTTTTGTTATTGTAACGGATTCGGGTTCTAGAGCTTGTGCCCTCACCGCTCCCACCCTAGTTCGTGCCTCACTGCATTGGCTCAAACCCAGGTCTTGCCAGCTAACCTAAAGGGTCACTTGGCGGCGCTCTACGTACCACTTATGTACCATAGTTTGAGAACCACTGCCTTACACAGTGCAATTGAGGAAGAAGCTGGACCAGATAAGTCTGCCTACTAACAGAACACTCCTGACCCTTATTTCTGTCTAGGAAGGGGATATCCCCTAATGATAGTTATGGGAGCCCATAGTAGGATATGGGACAGATTTAGTACCACCAGATACAGTGGAAGGAGAGTGTGACTCAACAGAGAGCAAGGCTCTGGATTTGGCTACTTGAAGCTCTGAGTAAGGGGAGTACAGGGAAGCAAAATGGACCATTTTGTTTCATACTAACAGAACCGAAGAGGATGCTTAAGGACAACTGATGGACGACATGGAATTTTGTTCTTCCCTCAGTGCAGTGGAAGGAGGTATGCCAGGATACAGGACAGATCTGATTTTATGAGTGCAATATTTTGGATTTCATTTTCTGGACTGTTGTTTGAGTTACTGGGGACCATGGTGCTCATTTATTTTTGTGAGTATCTCTTATGTATACTTTTTTTTGTATGTTTTGATTTTTGTTTTTTGGATAATGATATATTGTGATTGCAAGGGGGATAAAAGGGAGTTAAATTATGTAGTCTAACTGTCTTGTGCAGGTCTGTGGGTAAGAACCTGTTGAGGGGAAAAGGGATCCTAAGCACCCTTAGAATTGCTAGGTGGCCATAGGTTCCTGCAAATGGTGATCATTATCATCATATAAGCTTTAACCAATATCTTTAATTTGATGATGAATTAAGACTTTTTTTCATTTCAACATGTATTTCTAGTGTTTGATCTGACAGTGTTCACTGTAGTACTGTATGCACAGCACATGGAAAAAGATGATAGAAACTCTACAGCAACTACAAATAAAAAAAAAACATTTTTAGGACTGTCAAAATAAATGAGTTGTTGTTATCAAATTATGCTTATCATATTCCTAGTATATTTTTAATATATGTACAGTATATTATTTACAATTATGGGATAACAGAACCCTTAAAATGATTTTACAAAAAAGCTTTTTACACAAAATTGACATGTTGTGTTAAAACAAATTTTAGCTGATGTATGTGTAGCGCCAAGGCTTATTAATAAGACAGAATTAAGCGTTGCTGTGCTTTCCTAAATGAGGCCCCATCTCTCTCTTCATCTCTGTGGTGCAGCCACAGAGAAGATATTTATGCAGGCTGATTTAAGGTGTTTTCTTTTGATAAGGAACAATTCCCAGATGGGGATGCACTTAGCTAAGCCTGGCTATCATGATCAATGGTCATCCCTGGCGCCTATCTGTCTAGGGAGTGCCAGAGGACATCTGGACTGCATTCCTAAGTGTCGGGAGTAAGTGACTCATGTCTCACCTTGGTCAACCAATCAGGGACTGGCAAGGCGTGGTAACACCACGTGGGTCTCCAATGCCCACCAAACTCTCAGCCAATCAGCACACATCTGTGTCTTGGTCAAAAAGGTAGCACACACTCAGGTCGGGGCTCTCCTTGGCCATTTTCACGTACCCTCAGAGACAATCACATGACAAGCGGTGTTGTCTGCACTGGGACTTGGACTTTGTTCTAAGCGCGAGGCCGAGGATCCAGTACGTACTCAGAATTCTGCAATGACCAACGTGAATGCTCCGCTTGATCAACGGAAGCCTACAGTTGGACCCTCGTCGACAACCTGAATAGCTTAGTCAGAAGCAGCGCTGGACCAGGAACAAACCAGTTTTCTTCCTGTGCAAAAGAGTGACTTGCGAGGACCCGCGGTCACACTCTGTGCATAGAGACTTTCTACTAGTCAGCCGGACTACTAGTAGACCCCTGGGAGCAACAACTGCACTGCGCGCCGCAGTTAGATTCCTCCGCCCGTCCTACTCCGAGCTGCACCTTGACTGGTTGGCCGGTAGCCAGAGGATGCCAGGACAACACCTATTGAACGACCGCTGGCACAGAGTTTGCAACAGAGCCTGTCAGCTGGTTTGGTGTTCGTGCCAGGAAATCCAAATCCATACATAGTGGATAAGTAAACCCCATGTTCTACATTGCATCTCGAGAATTTAATTGTTACCTCAACACAAGTTGTTATCAATTCAATTCATGAGTAATGTATTTACCTCTGAGTCTAGTGTAACAGTGGGTAATAACACTGATTAGCGATTTGGTATAGCCGAACGGTATATTGAAGTATATTCTCTGTTGTGTATCTCTTTGTGTTTGCATCTCTTCGAGATTATATACCTTGTATTTTGATAACCCTCACAGTAAGGTCTGCCACCTGTATCCAGGCAGACTGGTATATGTTTGGTGCACAATTTATGTTTAATAAATGTAGCTCATGTATTGAATCCGTGTGTGTGTGCGTTGTTAGTTGTTCTGACGATTGATTGTCTAAAAGCCATAACGAACCACCTCGTGATTACTGCTACAATTAATAATTGGCTCAGTAAAATCACAAAACCCCTACATTTATTGGTGCCCCGTGTGAGGATGGTTCAAAGTGAAATGAGAATCAATCGCGCTGAATATCCAATGTTGCTGTGGGTTCAGCGCAGTACCGTGGCTTCTGTACACGAGAATACAGGATGTGCTGATAACTGTGAAAGAAAATCCCCCTGCTCTTTAATGTTTAGTGTAACGTGTGCTGATTGGAAATCCATCTGCACAGGTGTTTAGATTCCATACTGTATTTTGTGGAAGAAAAATAATACTCTTAAAGTTTCTCCAAAGTAATGACAATGGCTGCTAAAACGTCTGAAATGGAGTCGCTTATAAGTACTCTTTCTAGCCACGACAATCCTGATTACTGGAGCGGTATCGAAAAGTTGAACTTTGATGATATTGAGAAGCTGCAATTAGATTTGGTAGCTAAGGTAGCAAACCAGCTTAACACAGGAGGTTCGGTGAACACAGTTCAGGTCCTATCTAGTTTCGCCTTAAATCTAGCTAAACAGCTTAAACTGTCTTTGTCCGAGTTGACAAGGTTTCAAAAGCTTCAGAGAAAGCTAGAAAGGCTGAGCGAGTTGATTTGTTGGATATAATCAAAGAAAAGAAAGCAGAAAATGAAAAAAGTGAAGACCGACTCAAGGAAGTTTTAGGTAAATTAGATGACCTGTCTGCTAAAGAAACTGCTGCTGAGGAAGCTAGGAGAGACCTGGAAGCAAGCTTACAGGAAAAAGAAAAAGAAATTGAGATTTTACATGAGCTCAGCAAGGAAAGGCAAAAGGAGATTGTGCGTGGTCAGGATGAGAGAGAGAGACTGCAAAAGGAGCTAGATGCTGCCGTACGGGAAGCAAAACAGGCTAGATCCCACTGGCATTCCAGCCCACCTAGCAGCCCGGAGCACTCACTCAGCGTGCCGGGAAGAGGTTTCTCCCGGCCAGGGTCTGTGGTCGGGTCGGCATGGGGTAGATCGCCAAGTCCTGCGCAAAACGCCAGGGTGATTCAGTCCAGGCAGAGACCCCCCGGTCCTGATCACGGCCGTCTCCCTGCCCGCGGAGAAGCCGTAAAGATTAACCTCCACTCCCTGAGACAGCTAGCAAAAGATGTAGAAAGGTTCGACCCGTCAGTGTCAGGAAATAATGTGGAGACCTACTTCGATGAGCTGAAATACACTTTGCAGTTTATGTCGAAGCGACAGAACAGGAAAAGGCTATGTTAGTAAGGAAACTACCAGCCGAGCGGTTCACGAGTGGATGTCTAGACAAGGTCCGGAGGTCTGTAATAGCTTTGAGGAGCTGTGTCAGGCAATGATCGGAGAATTTTCGGCTTTTATCAATCCCATATCTGCCATTGCCGCTGCTCACCATATTAAGCACGAAAAAGCTGAGGCCCCTCGCGAATATTATGAGAGGCTTAGGCGCACTTATTTTGTAGGTCGGAATGAAGAGGGTTGCGAAGAGAACGTGAATTTCAAAGGGTTATTTATTGCTAATCTGCATCCCTCAGTCAGGAAAATGATTGTGATGCATGCTGATGCAAAAGTGATGAAAATGGCTGACATTTGAAGGTTAGTGCAGAAAGCCTGGGGAACTGAAGTCTCTACTTCATCAGAGCGCAAACCTGCTAAAACGGCCGTGTTCGCCACTAGCAGGGTTGACGACTCACCTCGGCTCGAGGGAGCTGAGGTTCCTGAGCCCGCTAAGCCCTGGCGCAAAATAGGCAGGCAGGACCGCACTAAGTGCCAGAGCCGCCGTGAACACTCCGGGGAAGGCAAGGGCTCAAGCAGAGCCTATCATAAGGCTGGACAAAGGGAGTCGACTGCAGCCCACCTGGCCAGGCTTGAACAAGCCTTGCTTGAGATATCAGGACAGGGTAAACCTTCCGCACCGACTGCCGGAAGCGTTAATGAGCTGAGGGGAACCACGCCCCTCCTCACTGGAGGAGGCGGAGATCTGCCCCATGCCCCTCCCTCAGTCTATCTGATTGGGTGGGAGGGTTCCTGCCTGGAGGAAGGCAGTGACTCTGAGCTGGGCGCTGACCCCACCCTTGAAGCCAAGGAAAAGGCAGGCTTCAGACAATTCTTAGGGGATCTCAGCCAGAAAGGCAGAGCAAGGCGTATTTATATCAAGGTTTCTCTTGAAAATGTCTTAGATAGATAAGAACTGATTGACACTGGGGCTGAAATTAGTTTGATGTCAGCCGATTTGCTCAGTGAGCTCAAACGAGTAGCGAAAGGGAAAGGCATCAGACTTAAGGTAGAACCGTGTGAAATAGATATTTCCAGCTATACCCAGGATCGGATCATGCCAGGATCACACACCGAGTGTGGGTGGCACTTAGGTTTGGGCCAATGAATGTAGTGCATCCTGTTTACATCTCTAGGTTTAAAACAGAGCCACTACTCGTTGGCCAAGACCTGCTTGACAGGCTGGAGCCTCTGGTGGATTGCCAGCATGGAAAATTGTGGGCTCAGGTCAAAAACCCTAAGCCTGTCGTACAGAGAAAAGGGGGGTTCAGTGGTTATGCTGTGCACACACAGTGCCCACCGAACACTATAGCTGAGTTGGAGGTTCCTCCTAGTCCCTCCGGACGAGAAATAAATCTCTTCTTGCTTTCCGAAAACACGGGGAAGTCCTGCCCAGGCCATTACTCCCACGGTCTCCCAACCACAGGAGCAGTGCTCCGAGCAGGTGTTTGACCCTCCAGGTAAAGCACACCCCTTTTTCATCCCTGAAGAAGAGTGGATCTCCCTGTCTGGTAATGAATGGGAGTCCTCTCTGTGCATCCTGGCACCTCAGGGGGACCAGGACTACCACTCCATGGTGGTGGGAGGGGTCCAGGTGGCAGAAGTGCAGGTTGATGATGTAATTCTTAGCCTCAGCTCTGAGAAGTCCATAATCAGTGAAGGTCTGTTCGAGCACCTGTCACGAAGTCATCAGGTGACCCTGGTGACACAGTCACAGATTCTGTGGTGGGCACCCCCATCTCACAGGCCTGTACAGAGAAAAGAAAGCTGTGTAGCTTCCATCTCCATCGGAAAAAGGAAGTTTGCTCACTACTTCCAGGTAACACCTCAACTGACCCACTCGGTCTGTATTGGTGCAGACCTGTTGGTTCAACTGGGCGCCCAGCTGGACACAGTAAACAGTAAACAGTGTGCTGTGGACACGGGTGAACCCACTCTCTAAGAGGAGACCCCGAGAACATTCGGTCAGGTCAGACGATTCCTCAAGCCTGCCAGGTAGTAAACAAGTTGGACCTGATCATTCCTGCGTCAACGGCAGGATTTCCAGTACACCTAGTCCTAAAGAAGGGACAGAGAATGGACGCTGAGATGGTTTTCTTCCAGTTTATCAGACTGAACCTAGCAGCCTGTGGAACCCCCAGACTGGAGCAGAATGGCCGAGCCACCTGCCTGTTAGTGCAGAACATAGCAAAACAGGATGTCAGAATCCCTGCTCGCACTGACATGGGACTGGTAATTGATAATGGGTTCTATGATTTTGAACTGGCCACCCCAGTGCTGGGACAGCCAAAGGGCCAGGGAGGGGGGAACCGAGCAGGTGTACTACACCTACCCCGGGCGGATGATTGCAATTATGCCGATAGAGGGATTCCGCAACCAGGAGGTGTGCAGGTTGGGCCTTAGCGATAAGGATGAGATGGTTGTGTACACAGTACACACAGGTGTTCCAACGGACCACTCAACCAAGGGTGCGACCCGGGATACCGCCATGCTGTCAATAGCAGGGTTCCTAGCGCAGATACAGGAACAGGTTGGTAAAGCAGATGCCCTGGAAATGGAAAACCAGCGTCAGCAACTGCGTCAGATCTTCCAGGATTTCCAGGAACTGTTTGCATAGGATGCCTCTGACTGTGGGGTGACGGATTTGCACACAGTGTGCATTCCCACTGCCCCCGGCGCCCTCCCAACCTATGTCAGGCAGTATCGCATTTCCCTCACGGCATACGAATCCATAAAGCAGACATGGATGCTCTACTAGAGCGTCAGATCATAAGGGAGTGTAATTCCACTTATAACTCCCCACTGTGGCCGGTGCTGAAACCCAATGGTAAGTGGCGTCTGACCATTGACTACTGGCAGCTGAATAAACAGGTTCCTTTGTCCCTATGGCCAATGATCTACCTAGATCAGGAGTTAGCCAAGGTGACAACAGCGAATTATTTCACCACAGTGGATGTGGCCAATGGTTCTGGACCCTTAAGGTTTCCTTTGGAAACAGGCAGTTCACCTGGAATCGATGCCCCTTTGGGTACTCCAACTCCCCAGCAGAGTTCAATATATTTCTGCACAAAGCCATGAGCGATGCAGCTGCCCGGGGCAACCTGGTCTATGTGGACGATATTCTGATGCAGAGTCAGACCTGGGAAGAAAACATGGCAGAGATCAGGCATGTTTTGACCCAGCTCTCCCGTGCAGGGGCCAAACTGTCCCTGGCTAAGTGACAGTGGTGTAGGTCCCAAGTGGAGTACGTGGGACTATTGGTTGGAGCCCAAGGCATACAGCCACAGTACAGCAGAGTCCAAGCTATCCAGAATATGAAGTCGCCCACTAACCTGTCTGAACTGCGCAGCTTTCTGGGAATATGTAATTATTCCCGGCAGTTCATTGAGGATTACGCTGAAATAGCAAGGCCCCTCCACAGGCTGTTGCAGAAAGACGTGCCATTTGAGTGGGGGCCTTCCCAGGAACAGGCTGTGATGGAGCTGAAGCGCAGACTCGGTAGTGCGCCATGCTTGGCCTACCCTGACAAAAATAAGGTCTTCTACCTTGAAGCAGGGTTCTCAGAGCACTGCCTTGGGGCTGCTCTGAGTCAGCAATACGACCAAGAGCGAAGGGTGGTGGCGTATGGCAGTCGAGCCCTGAGCCCAGTGGAGCAAAAGTTCTTAGACTGCGAGAAGGCCCTGTTGTCTATGGTCTGGTCTGTAGAACATTTCTGTAGTTATGCTGGGGGACAAAAGATCATCATCGAAACCTGCCACCAACCTAACGTTCCTGCACAGCCAGAAACTGAAAGCGGGCAGGGTGTCAAATAGCAGGATTGTGGCATGGATGAAGGCCCTACAAGGCTAAGAGACAGAGGTACGTTATGCACAGAGCAAGAAAATGTACCTGGGACAGGGCCTGGCTTTGGGCCAAGTGTGTCACGGCTGTGACACTGACATGGAAGCTCCAGAAACTATCCCCGCTGCTGAGCTACCGAACAATCATCAGTACTACAATGAGAACGTGGGCCAGGGCTTACCCATGGCCTGTGTTGACGGTTGCTCTTTTCAACACAAACAGCAGGTGCTAGCAGGGGTAGGAGTAGTCTGGCAAGACAATACTCCCAGTGAGCCGACCCGCTATAAGCTAGGACCAAAGACTAGTCAGTATGCAGAAGTAGCTGGGGTGCTGATCACCCTCCAGCAGGCCCTGACACACGGCCTTAAGCAGTTTGTCATCTGTAGAGACTCGAACTACACCCGACACAGCTTCGTGTCCCATCACCCTTATTGGAAGAGTAATGGCATGAAAAATGCCTAGGACAAGGAGGTAAAGAACAAAGAGTTGTTCCTCGCCAGTGACAAGCTCACGACCGAGGCTGGAATGATGGTTTACTGGAGGAAGGTGAAGGGACACTCCCAGGTGAAGGGACCCGTCAAAGACGGAGTGCAGAGGGTAGGAAGGCATACTATGACCGAAAGGCAGTTAACCAGGAACTCCAAGTAGGAGACAAGATCCTGTACTTCCAATTTGCCAAACCAACAGGGGCGGCCTCGAAGTTCTTACCCAGTTGGACAGGACCCCACAAGATTGACGATAAGGTATCACCGGTAGCTGCAGGTAGTTAGGTACTATAGTGTAGGTCCTGCTAGTAAAATATATTCAAAATTATAGTGAAACTGTACCATGTGCCTCGTCTGTGTTCCAGAATGGGAATCCTAAAACTGCCACGGCTGGTCCTGACAGTACTGTGGATTGCCTCGACACAGCAACACAGCCCCTTGAAGTTGTGGAACCCGGTCCTCCTACCGGCATAGTCCTGCAGGATGCTCCAGGATTGTTATTAACAAACTGCAGAATATATGCTCAGCGAGTGTATGTACGGCTGGACTGTTGACATGAACAGTAGGGTGTCCTATCATGGTAGGCAGTGGGCTAAGGATACTGTATGGCATGCCCAGCTAGACACTATACACATGCTCCGCCAGCTGTGGAAGGCGACAGTCACCCAGGAGGAAATGACAGGCCTCAGCCACCCCAAAAGGTTCTTGGGGGTGGCTAATTGCTGCAGCCTCCACCGTGGGTTCGCTATTTTCAGCGGGTCTGTTTGCTGCTAACACTGTCACCCTGACCACCCTGAGAAGGCAGGTGTCTGAGTTACGTAAGGAAATGTCAGAAATTAGTGACAGGCTGTATCAACAGCAGCAGCGGCTGGAAAGCCTAGGGAAAACCATACAGAGCACAACTGTAGCAGTAAACCTTCATGCAGCAGTGTTAAACAACACCCTCCACGCCATGGGCAGAATTGTCGACGTGATACAGTGGGATTATGCTTATGTGCAACAGGTCAGAATGTTAATCCAGGATCTGCTCAGGGAGCTTAGTGCCATGGTAACTAGCCTAGCCATGGGACAATTTCCAACCTACTTGGTTCCACTTCCCTTAATAGAAGTAGTACTAAGGACAACCACTTCCTAGATGGTGCAGCCATTACAAGCACATCTTGCATACAGTCTAGGCAGTCAACCCCGAAGCCAAGGAAATAGGTTTCCTGTTTAACCTTCCCATCGTGAGTAGCAAGGATATCTATAGACTCAAGTCCATATCGAACGTTGGCTTCTGGAGGGGGGACATGCATGTGAAGTTAACCACCCCACCGGTCGTAGCTTAACAGGAGGATGATCCAAATTTGTACCTTGTTCCAAACCTGGAGCTGTGTATATCAACTAAGGACATCCACTGGATGTGCCAAAGTAAGCCATTCCTAAGGGACACAACCCAGAGGTTGTGTGGTATCAGGAAGGGAGACGCCACTGAAAAGTGTAAAGCCACAGTAACGAGCAGAAGGGAGGTTAACAAACCCCAGGTTGAGCAGGTGGGAAAGAAATGGCTGGTCAGCACACCACAGTTAACTGTTACAATAACCTACAACAGACATGATACAGCTACCGAAGTGCAGCTACCCAACCAAATGGTTTTTCTACAAGTTCCTGAAGGGGCTATAGTGCATCTCAATGATTTAGCACTATACCACCTGGAGTCAGAACTGTATGAAACAGAACTCGAGATTGTGGACGCTTTCAGAGGACACAGCGTTGACTTGGATGACAGAATCCAAGAGACAGTAAGCCTTCAGGGGGTACAGGTAGTCGAGTTTGTTCTCAAAGATACAGACTTACAAACTACGCTGGTAGGTCCCAGACACAGTCGTTGTGGATCCTCTGGGGAGTTGGGAACAGTAAACGTGGTCATATTGACACTGCTGCTGGGTAGCTGGATCATGGCTGTTGGAATGTGTTGGATGCTGTTCTCTTGTATCAAAGCCTTGCAGGGTAGTTTGAATGAAACAAAGGGAGCAATGGTGTATCACCGAAATCAGGCAACCACTCCCAAACGTCTGCCTGCTGCAGAGCTATCCGATACTGATAGCGAACTGCCTGAGGTATAAGGTCTAGGGCTAATGATGATGCCCGATACCTAATTTCTATGTAGCTTATAACCGAGAGCAGGTATACACAATGTTCTTTACAACACTATTTCTGTACGAATTCTCAAGAGGTAATGTGAATATTGGGTGGTAATATCCACTGTGTTACAACAGACATCACTTAACTCTGTTTTTGTTTTGAAGGCAACAACGCCTCAGGACCTCGTGACCTTCAAAAAGGGGGGATATGTAGCGGCAAGGCTTATTAATAAGACAGAATTAAGCATTGCTGTGCTTTCCTAAATCCCCATCTCTCTCTTCATCTCTGTTGTGCAGCCACAGAGAAGCTATTCATGCAGGCTGATTTAAGGTGTTTTCTTTTGATAAGGAACAACTCCCAGATGGGACTTAGCTAAGCCTGGCTATCATGATCAATGGTCATCCCTGGCGCCTATCTGTCTAGGGAGTGCCAGAGGACATCTGGACTGCATTCCTAAGTGTCGGGAGTAAGTGACTCATCTCTCACCTTGGTCAACCAATCAGGGACTGGCAAGGCGTGGGAACACCACGTGGGTCTCCAATGCCCACCAAACTCTCAGCCAATCAGCACACATCTGTGTCTTGGTCAAAAAGGTAGCACACGCTCAGGTTGGGGCTCTCCTTGGCCCCATTTTCGCACACCCTCAGAGACAATCACATGACAAGCGGTGTTGTCTGCACTGGGACTTGGACTTTGTTCTAAGCACGAGGCCGAGGATCCAGTACGTACTCAGAATTCTGCAATGACCAACGTGAATGCTCCGCTTGATCAACGGAAGCCTACAGTTGGACCCTTGTCGACAACCTGAATAGCTTATTCAGAAGCAGCGCTGGTCCGGGAACTAACCAGTTTTCTTCCTGTGCAAAAGAGTGACTTGCGAGGACCCACGGTCACACTCTGTGCATAGACTTTCTACTAGTCAGCCGGATTACTAGTAGACCCCTGGGAGCAATGACTGCACTGCGCGCCGCAGTTAGATTCCTCCGCCCGTCCTACTCCAAGCTGCACCTCGACTGGTTGGCCGGTAGCCAGAGGATGCCAGGACAACGCCTATTGAATGACTGCTGGCACAGAGTTTGCAACAGAGCCTGTCAGCTGGTTTGGTGTTCGTGCCGGGAAATCCAAATCCATACATAGTGGATAAGTAAACCCCATGTTCTACATTGCGTCTCGAGAATTTGTTACCTCAACACAAGTTGTTATCAATTCAATTCATGAGTAATGTATTTACCTCCGAGTCCAGTGTAACAGTGGGTAATAACACTGATTAGCGATTTGGTATAGCCGAACAGTATATTGAAGTATATTCTCTGTTGTGTATCTCTTTGTGTTTGCATCTCTTCGAGATTATATTGTATTTTTACCTTGTATATTGATAACCCTCACAGTAAGGTCTGACGCCTGTTTCCAGGCAGACTGGTATATGTTTGTTGCACAATTTGTGTTTAATAAATATTTTTTTGTGTATTGAATCTGTGTGTGTGCGTTGTTAGTTGTTCTGATGATTGATTGTCTAAAAGTCATAACGAACCACCTCTTGATTACTGCTACAATTAATAACTGGCTCAGTAAAATCACAAAACCCCTACATATGTAAAATCTACATTTTTGTCAAAACAGCCCAGAACCTTCTGTCTTTAATAAAGAAATCCATGTGAAACTACTAATTAAGTTTTTTAAAGGCTTGTGTTTTTAAATCCATCTTTCTGAATATGAACATATATATCTATTTATACATGTATAAATTATCTCTTCCTATAAAGTCTCATTTATTATTTATTTTTACTGGTTTTTATTCATGCTATACTTTAATCAGCATTAAACAGCCAGGGCCAACTCCAGCAACTCAACTTGGAAACAACAAATTAAGTTATTAACATATATATATATATTTTCACATGATGTACATGTTCATCCAAAATGTTCCTGTTAAAATACTACTGTATGTATAAAGTTAATGAAATGATGATCATCAAATTTCAGTTCCCCAAAATTTTCTAAACAGGCCAATGAGGTTTGTAAAGTGCTTTACAAAAGCCTTATATTTGCATGAATATAGGGGAAAGAATTTGTAAGATATAGTATACAACAAACAACAGGTTTTGTTTTCTGGGGCCATAATTATGCTGATTTTTGCTGCACATTGTTTTTGACATAAATTAAATTCATTTTGGACAAGCATGGGACAAAAACAAATGCAAAAATGCATTAAAGTGCTAGTGAGGAGGAGGAGGAGAATGCCATATATTTTTGTAGTTTTCGAATTCTATTACATTTCCTTCTGTAAAAATGAGTCTACCTTCATGCCCACTTGACTGGTGGAGACAGGTAAAGCTACTGTAAATGCCATAGAAATTTCACTGACACTCATCTTTACTGTACTCATCTTTTTGCTCATTTGCATGAATGGACTGGGAGCGGGGCAGCTCAGCACAGAACAGCTGCCCTTGAACACCTCAACCCCTGCTTCGGAGCACCGTGGCCACTGCGGGATGAGTTAGCTGTAGCCAGGGCCTATATCTCCACTACCGGATCGAGGACCAACCCTGCCTGATCCAGCTCAAGTTCATCGATAACCCTACTACGGCCCGGTATTCTCCTCGACACCGAGGGCGCCAACCCCCTGGGATGGGAGGCCACAGACCTGCGGCAGCAGACCGTGGCGGGACAGCCTGCCACAGTCCGGGGGAAATAGACACTCGCCATCCGTCTGAGTGCAGCGATGGTGCGCCACCCCTGCTACCCATTCAAGAGGACTGCATCCTGGGGTTGGACCTTCTACAGCGGTTGGGGGCCAGATTGGACTTGGTCTGGCAGGAGTTGGTGTGGCAGGGGGAGCGACTTCACCTGGTGGATGGAGAGAACGCGGCGGCGGCAGTCGCTGGGGCGGACCAGGCTTGCGAGCCAGGGAGCAAGCATGCTGGATCCTGCCCCCAAGCCACATGGGGGGGCCGACAAGGCGTCGGTGGCGGAGGCCGGGTATTTCATGGATGTGAGGCGCGCCGTCGAGTACATGTGCTCAGGTCGACCAGGACCAGCAGCAGCAGTTGCAGGCACTCCTCGCCCAAAATGAGGACCTCTTCGCGGCAAGGGATGAGGACTGCACCCGCACGACCCTTGTTCAGCACAATATCGACAACGGCAATGTACGGCCCATTGGCATCCAGCCAGGACGTATGGCTCACGCCAAGCGGACCGTCGCTGAGGAAAAGATGTGGGACATGGCCACAGTGAGGGTAATTGAGCCCTCCTTGAGCCTGTGGTCGGCACCAGCTGTACTGGTCTGAAAAAAAGATGGCTCATGGAGGTTCTGTGTCAACTACCGCAAGCTGAATGAGGTCACCTGGAAAGACTCCTACCCCCTGCCGAGGATAGACGATGCCTTAGACTACATCACCGGGTTGACCTGGTTCAGCTCTCTCGACCTCCGCTATGGCTACTGGCAGGTACCGCTCGCTCCCGACACTCGCCCGAAGACGGCTTTTTCCATCGGCCAAGGCCTGTTTCCATCATGACTTTGGCCTGTGCAAAGCCCTGGTGACCTTTGAGCGGCTGATGGAGAGGGTGCTGGCATCAGTCCCGCGGAACCAGTACATGATGTACTTGGACGACCTGCTGGTCCATATCCAGGACTTTGACCAGGCCTTGGTGAACCACCAGGCTGTGCTGGCCTGAGGCTGAACTCCCGCAAGTGCGACCTCCTGCAGAGGGAGGTGACCTTCTTGGGGCATGTTGTTGGACCGTGAGGAGTGGCTACAGACCCAGGTAAGGCCACCGCTATGAGGGGCTGGCCGACTTCCCACACCATCTTGGAGCTGCACAGCTTTCTGGGGTTGGCCTCGTATTACCAGAGATTTGTCCAGGACTTCAACAGCATCACCGCCACATTGCACTGTCTCACTGAAAAGGGCCGCTGTGTTGACTGGGACTCGGGCTGTGAGGCAGCTTTCTGCAGAGCTATGTGAAGCTCTGGTGGGGGCCCCTGTGCAGGAGGGGCAGGACAGGAACTGCTGCATGACCTGTCGCAAGCTGCTGGTGGTGGCAGTCCATACCTGTTCGGGACCTGGTTCCAGTTGCGGACAGACCATGCATGCCTTACTTGGCTGCTCCACTTTAAAGAGCCGGAGGGGCAGATGGCACGATGGATAGAAATCCTGCAGGAGTACAACTTCACTTCACCGTGCACCTCGCAGGATCTCGCTGTCGCAACTCTGACGCTACTGTGCTCAGCTGGAGCAGAGTGAGGGGGCCGTCCACACCGTGGCAGAGGCGAGCGTCGCCGCTGGGGGTGGCCCTGTCAGAACTGGTGCAGCAACAGGCAGAGGATCCTGACGTTGGGCGGGTGCTCCACTGGAAAGCAGGAGGAGCTTGCCCTGTACCCGAGGTCCATAAAGGCCCTCTGTTCTCTGTGGGAGGCCTTGGAGGTAAGGGACGGGGTGCTGCGCTGGGGGTGGCGGGTACCCTACATTGGCAAGATCCGGTGATAGCTGGTGGTGCTACAGTCGCTCTGTGGGGCGGTGCTCCAAGTGCTGCACGACCACCCGGGCATGGGGCATTTCAGCTCGAGGAAAACTCTGCAGCGTCTCCGAGGGTACTTTTATTGAGGTCTCTGCCACTGGGACATGCAGCAGTACTGCCAAATGTGCGCGGTGTCTGCCACGTCCCCCTTGCACTCTGGTCGTATCAGACCACAGTCCAGGAATCTACCGGGTGCACCCCAGCCTCACTCATGCTGGGCCAGGAGATGCAAACCCAGACTGATCTGGCCTTCATTTCGCTGCCTGGAGATGAGCTGGCACTGCCGGCTGGACTGGACTACGAGTAGGACCTGCAGCAGAGGATACGGCACTTCAGGGGGCCTACCATCTAGCCCGGTGACTTAGTTTGGGTATACAGCCACTGCAAGTGCCTTACCCCTAAGCTGGTGTCATCGTGGGAGGGGCCCACCGATGGTCCTAGGGTGGTGGGCAAGGTTTGTTATTGGGTCTGGTTGCAAAAGTGGAGGAGAGTAGTTGTCCTACACTGAGACCACCTGGCATCCTACCGGGCCCGGAAGGAGGAGCCAGAGGAGCATCCGGGGCCAGATCGGGCAAACAAGGGGGCATCCGTGGGTCACCAGCCGCCACCGCAGCGCAGCAGCCGCTCATGCAGGGTTCCACAGCCATTAGCTGACTACGAGTACAGCCTGAGAGGGGTGGGAGCAGTGTAGCACCCTTGCCCGGTGTTGAGGAGGAAGTGTACCCAGTCACTGAGGGTATCGTAGCACCGGCTGGGAGTTGTAGCTGGGGGGAGTCCAGGGGTCCGTAAGATGACCAGCAACTGAACCTGCTCATGTAAATAGACCTGTGTTAGCTAAAGTTTTCTCTGAAGCTTAGTGTCCCATAAGTATATAGAGTCTGTTAAAGAGTTACCACCCTAATGCTGTGTATGTGTTCCATCTGTCCCCTAATGTGTGTGTAAATCCTGGTGTTGGTTTTGAAAAAGAGAATAGAAGCAGATACTTGTGTGCCTACAACTATGTGTGTCTCCTCTTGTCCTTTATCCTGAACTAACCCGTAGTCGTTACAATATTGTTGTGTATCAGATTCTAGAAATCTCTATAAATTATTAAATAGAAGAAAAGGGTTTACTGTATTACACATTCAAATATGACCCACAAAGCTGTGTTAATTCATCAAAATAAACAGATGTGAGTATAATTTATTAATGATTGTTTTTTTATATATTACTTCTACATTGTAGAAACCATTTAAGTTTTGGAAGTGCATTACTTTAGTATATATAGTTTTTAGGTTCTAGATTTTCAAACTTTGTCATTTTTAACAACGTTATGCTGCACGAGAAAGGAATGTTTTTGAATATAATCCATGCCACTGTTTTTAATGCATAGCAATAAAGATATTTATAGTAACATGCTTAATGGGGTTGCTGAAATTATACACTATGCTTATACTGTGTGTATGCCAAATAAAACATTGTAGAGTGCCTTGTAGAAGTATCAAGATCCTTGCACCTTTTTCAATTTTGTTGCATTATAGTTTGTATTAATAAAGTAATATTTACTTATTTTGCCATAAACATGCATATTTCTGTAATGCCCCTCAGTCAGGTAAGAAATTTTAACCTGCAAGATTGAAGACGAAGGAGCTCTCAAAACGATAATGTTGTATGAAGGCAGCAATCATGAAAAGATTATAAAAATATTTCAAAGACCCTTAATATTTCTTGGAGCATGTTCACATCAATGATTAAGAAGTGGAAGGCACCAAACACTATTTTAGGTTGTCCCTCCTAACTGAACAGCCATGCAAGAAGGTAACAGGTTAGGGATCCCACCATGACATTAACGGCAACTTTGAGAAAGTTACAGACTTCAGTGGATAAAAATGTGCACAGGCCAACAATATCCAAGCTGCTCCACGAAAAAGGCATTGCAGGGAGAAAAACACATCTGAAATATCACATGGAAATTTGCATTAAAGTATTTAAGTGATACTCCAAATATGTGGCAAAAGGCTTTGTGGTCAGACAAGTCAAAACTGCTTCAGACCTAAAACCTGAACAAAAATGTGCATTTCTGGAGGATACTCCAAAGCAAAAGAACAGTGCTATACACAACAAATAGGGATAATAATAAAGTGAATGTCCTTGAGTGGTCTAGTTAAAATCCTGAGTTAAATCCTGTTCAGAATCTGTGGGAAGGCTTGACAACTGCTGTACATAAGTGACTCCCAGGCAATTTGAGAAAGCCTGAGCAAATCTGCCAAGCAGAATAGGCAAAACTTGCACCACAATAGTTAAGTGCTAGTCAGATAGGAGGGACAACTTAAAATAGTGTCTAGTGGCTTCCACTTCTTAATTCTTAATTGATAAAAACTTGCCCAAAAATGCTTGTACAGTAACTGTAATTGTTGCTTGAACTGCTTAAATTTAAAAAATGTGTATACATCAGTTTGTAATTTTTGGACAAAATTACAAAAATAAAATTGAAAATGATTGGAAGGATGTGAATTATTTTACAAAAGCATTTATATACAGTTATATTAAAATCAGTATTATTTAATTTATCATTTCTAAGTATTTTTTTGGTAACTATTTTTAATCTAGACTAGTCAGTGTATAGTCTCTAGATTCTATTACTATAACATAAGATCTAGAAATTCTAAATCTATACAGCATAGCTTCTTATTTTAATTAAAATGAATAGTTTGGTTAATTCAATTTTATATGTTTATCCATCCATCCATTTTCTAACCAATTCTTCCAATTCTGGGTCACAGGGGAACCAAATATTACCCCATGTCTAGAATTGAACCCAAGACCCCAGTGCTTCATGGCAGCTTTGCTAATAAATGCACCACCATGCCACCCTTTATATATACATTATTTTAAAATTTGATATAATAATTTTATATATAAGTATTTTAGTATTTTTATATTAATCCCTTAGTTAAGAGGTAGCGTCTTGGCCTTAGAACGAGGAGGCTCAACAACCTTTGAGAGAGGAGAGAACCAAGGGGTAGCTGCAAAGGTGGAGATTGGGTGGAGCAAGGATGAATGCAAAACAATTCAAGTAGAGGTGTGTGCAAGAGTTATATATATATATAGCAAAAGTCAATAATTATTGTGATTTAAAACAGCTGGGTGAGATTGGCTTTTCTGTCGTCATCCCTCCCGAACTTCAGTTAAGTGCTTCTATTAATAATTTCCATCCATCCATTTTGTTAACTGCATCTTCCAATTCCTACTGTTTCTTCTAATGCAGGGAAGCCAAAGCCTATCCCAACAACAAGAAATCCAAAATTTAAGACCACAACCTAAAGAAAGCCTGTACCAGACACCAACAACACTTAAAGAAAAAAATAAAGATAGTAAATAAATAAAGATATGAAGATAGTCATTTGGCAGCCAAAGTATTCTGATTTTTCAAAATGCTTTTATTGCAACACTATCTAGGTGGAGACCTCCAAATGTTTGAGACATCATTCAGGCATAATGGGTTACAAATGTTGCCACACCTACAGTATAAGAATGAGTTTTGTTCTGAGTGTTGACAAGAAGAGAAATGTCTCTTTATAGTTTGGAAGGGCTTCAGTTTATTAATACCTACTCATAACTCACAGAAATGATTAAAAAATCAAAACATGCTAGGATATCCGTTAAATTGCTATATTTAGAAAAAAATAAAAACTTAAAGTTATCTAATTTGCTTTTCACAACAACAGTTTGAAGTACACATTATTTTGATTAATTTCAATGCAGCCAGTTATTACATAGAAACAAACATTTTGAAAATGTACATTTTCTGCTTGAATGAAGCACGAAAAACTGGGCCTTTATGCAAAAATTGTTTTTCAACAAAGGTATTATTTTGAAATCTCAGAAAAAGGTTGATGTAAATTGTGTAAATTGATGTAAATTTAATTGTGTTTGTATCAAGAAAATACAAACTAAGTTTGGAATTTAGGCTCTATAGGATTTTAATTTGGCTATATAGGATTGAAAAAAAAAACAATTTTGTGGCCTCATTGTAATATCTGAATGCCAGAAAGGATTTCTGAATATGCAGGTCTGCTACATGATAGTACAGGGATGAGTTTGAAATTTGTGTACAAAAGTTTATTTTTTATTAAATTATAAATAAATTATATGGGGGATAGAAGACAAAATCATCAAATTTACCACTAGCAACAACAGAAACATAATTGGTTTTACAATATCTTTCCTTAATGATGTGGAGTCAGGAAAAGACTTTAAAATAATACAATGACAACAGCTGGAGTTTCCACTTACTTTGCTTTCATAGTGATGTGTACTCTGCCTTTTACAGGGAAGGAATTGAGTGTCCTGAGGTTTTTAGAGGTTTCTAATCCTGGATTCACAGCTTACATCACACAGTCCCCTGTCTGCTGATGTGTCGTACCCTGTTCTCATTTCCTCGACGTCTCAGAATCACCAATTGCTGCTGCATGAGGTGTTCATTTTCCTCCTGACGTCTTTAGTGTTGATTAAAACAGGCTGCCTTGTCTGGGCCCCAGACATGCTTAAAGAGGGGGTTGAGTTTGCACAAAACTGTGAAGTGGAGTTTTTTTGTTCTGTTTTTTTTACTTTTCTGACTTGATCACCATGTGATCAGGAAGCCTGTCTCCTATCCATTTCCCCTCCTGAGAGAAGGGAAACATTGTAGTTGAGTGGGATGGTTTTCCATCATATTACGCAGTAGGTTAAAAATAACTGGCATATTTAAAGCTGTTGCAGAATCCCACAGCAGACAGAGGCCGGTCACTTGAACTAGCACAAGCTTTTTTCTCTTACAGCAAGACTGTAATATGAAATCCATGATGCAACTGTGAAAATCCTATATCTGTGGCTGCTTGTATGAATTTGACCAGCAATGTGTAAACACTGAAAACTGCATCTCCTCAAACTCAAATTCTCCTGCATCTTTGGAGAATTTCACACCTTTAATCTTAAAATATACCTAGATTTTCTTTTTCATATCTACAAACTTTGATTTTCCGAACAAAAAAACAATATTAAATTCCACAGTATCTATTGTTATTTTCACATAAATCTTTAACATAAACAGTTGTATTAGAAAAATGACAACTTAACCTTTAACAATTCTTTGGTATAGGCTGTCAAATTTCTGTTGTAAAATATAGTAGAAGTAACTCACATTCCTTGAACTTTTCAATTATATAAGTTAAAATATTGTAACGCAACGGGGGCTCAGGCAGGCGCCCTTGCCGCATTAGGTCGGCCCTGCACCGTCGGGGGCTCGAACCCGGGACTCCCGCGTCACTCCGCAGGGACCCAGCCCGGTGAGCTAAAGAGAGATCTCTCAACAGCCCACTAGCTGTAGTCCTGCTATCACAGGGAAGGGCGGTGACGTCACCTGCTCTGGTAAGCCGGCTCTTACACAGTACCTGTCAGCCGTAAGCGTTACAATATGCTTTAATAAAAGCTATGAAAGAAAGTTCAAAACAAAATGCAGTTTTATCACCACAAGCTTCATCACACATTTTGTACATATTATAATTTTTATACATTTTATTTGTACATATTTTACAGTATATTAATCATGCTGTCTAGCTTTCTGAACCACGGAGCATATTAGCATATTTCTACCATTCTAATTTTTCCACACAAAAAGGGAAACAAACTCCCAGTAAAACAAAATAAAATAAATGTCTCAATTGAAAGAGCTTTTATACAGAAACAATAGAGGCCTCATTGTCTGGCCACTAGTCAACTTAAACTACTACTATCTCTACAGCTGTTCTGCAGGTCCGTTAAGTTGGGCCCTCTTTAAACAACACAAATAATGAAATGCACCTCATTAGTTATTGCTGTGTTTGTGCCAGTTTATGCCGTTAAAAGTAGCTTTTGTGCCGCTTTCATTTCAGCCCCCTTACACCATCGTAGGGAAACAAAACCAGTCTCGTTCGTCAGTGCTACATTTGTGTCGATTTGTGTCGTTGAAAGAAACTTCCCAGTTGCTTTTGTTCCCGAGATATAATGCCTTCTTTTTTGGGTGATCATGTAACCATGTATGGCGATTTTGACCATCAGGAACCCCATCTGTTGAGTTCAAGCACTCTATTATAGGTGTGAGTATAACAATACCTGCAATTTTGTTTCTCTATTTGCCCGGGTGGGGGGCGGCGGTTGATTTCTCAGAAGAGCTGCGGATGTAGCTTTAAAATGCGAACATTAACAAACAACTGCATGTTCTTACAAAGAGGCCTTAACTAGCAGGTCTTAATACCTTGTACTGTAGCTGTGTCTTTTTTTTAATTTGAGTTTTTTGAGAACATGCTGGTCTGCTACATGGTAGTACAGGGGCAAGTTTGATATTTATGTACAAAAATTTACATTTAATTTTGGGGAATAGAAGACGAAATCAGATAACCATGCACCAAGGAGTTTCTTGTGTCCTTTTTAAATATGCAAATCAAGGGTCATTTAAAGATTCAAACCCGTCCTTCTAGTCACGTATTTAAAAAGGTTAGGATAAGAAACTTCATGTATTACACAACCATTGTTTTTTATATATTTTTGATGCAAAAAATCATAAATGTGAAAAAGTACCTGTATTTTTTAAAGGGGTTCGAGTCCCCATTGGTGGGGGGGGCGACCTGAGGCAGCAGTGGCAAGGGCACATACCCACGTGAACCCGGAGTGCTACATTGGTTTTAGAAGTGGGATGGGATAGCCCTTTGCTGAGGACGGCTAATTAAGCGGGGGAAAGTGTAACACATACGGCCACCATTGCAGGTTGTTCAAGCCGGCTTACCAGCGTGGTGACGTCACCGCCCTTCCCTGTGAATAGCAGGGACCGCAGCCGTCAGGCTGATGGGAGATTTCCCTTTAGCTCAAGTGGCTGGGTCCCTGTTGAGTGATGCTGGAGGCCCGGGTTCGAGTCCCCAGTGGTGGTGGGGTGGCAGACCTGAGGCGGCAGCGGCAGCGGCGAGGGCGCAAACCCATGTGAACCAGAGAGCGCTACAGTATTAACTTGACCCAGGTAGTTCATAACTCAACTGCAAAACAACATTGAAATCTCTACTGTCTCACACATGTAGACTGCAGAAATATTGGAAAATATATTGATTTTCAGATAAAATAACTGAACATATACTGTGTCTAAGGTCTTAAAAATCAGTCATTATCCATGTCTTCGTATGGTTTACTTTTTGTGCAATCCAGTCCAGTGGGGTGGATGTTTAACTTTTGAATACAGAGCCTTCTTTTTCGGAGCATGATGCAAATACAGAAAGATCACGACCACCAGATCTTTCAATTGTGATCTTTGATATGTTGACCCCACCATTTAGAGCGGAACTGATTTTTGACGTATTTTCTTCATCTCCAGCAAAGACCTCTTTGAAATTAGAAAACGTCATCTATCGTGAACATTATTATGAAACTTGAAAAATAATGTTACAAATAAAATACAAGTTGTGAATATAAATTACAATTACAATTCACATGAAAACAAATTGCTCCCATTATTTTCCAGTAACTAAAAGTAACAAGTGTGTTGGTACCTTTAAACTTCCTTGTAGACAATCACATGATAAGCAGAAAGAACAAGGCGCTACATCTCGGTAACAAAAGCAACACAAACACTACTTTAAATGGCACAAACCAGCACAAACGCAGCACTAATTAATGCGTTGGTTTTAAATGATTGTGCCGTTTACTAGGGGGGAGTCGTCCCTGAGCTGGACAAGCAAACATGTCCTGGGTCATTACATTGCATACTGCAATAGACACGATTTCAGCTGGGTAAAATATGACAACTTAAGAAAGGCACTTACTGTATATCTGTGTGTTCAAAAATCAGGGTGTGCCTTCACGCTGTATTCTACATCAAGGATTGACGAGGAATACAAATGAGAGGACTGTGACCTAATCGTGCTAAGCTTGCACATAAGAACACTGTAAATACGGAGACATGGATAATGACTAATTTTTAAAACCTTAGATATATGTTCAGTTATTTTATCTGAAAATAAAAATATTTGCATGTGTCAGACCACACAGTATGTTTCCAATGGTGTTTTGCAGTTGAATTGAACTACCTGGGTCAAGTTAGTACAAAGTGCCCCTTAAAAAAATCCTGGTTCTTTTTCACAATTATGATATTTTTGCATAAAAAATATATAAAAACAATGGCCTATCTGTTATGTTTTTCTTTGTTTTTCTTTGCTAACATGAATCTGGACATTGTTTAATGAGTGTGTGTATTACTATATATTACTATACTATTCAGAAAACCGATTGCACAAGTGTGACTTTTTTATTCTTTTGTAAATGTGCTCTGTAAAACATTAATGTGTCTATTATATAATATATATATTATATATTATATATATGGAAGTTTTCTATTACCTCATTATTTTAAAAATTCATCATTTAAAAAAAACAATCTCCATTATTTTAAATCAGTAACAAAGCTTTTGTGGTAAGTAATTCAAATAGAAAGCTAAACAAGGAATTAAAGGAATTGGTTCATAAAATTATTTTCAATATGCCATTCATCACTGGTTTTAGAAATGTAATTTACTTTAGTCTTGGCTAGTAAATGCTTAGCACAATACAGATAACCCTTAAGCATTGTTCTGATCATTTGCTACTTGCTTATATAACCAGGCATCATATGTATGGAATCATATGAGTGAAATTTGAAAAGTATTTCTACACCACTAGTGGAATACTGTTTTTGAACATTTAGTATTGAACCCCACTTAAGATGTTCTTGCATTGTTATCTCAAGTCATATGTTGGATAAAAATTACAAACCGAAGATTTGTTGCACTGTTTTAGCTGGTCAGAAAGTCATCTGTCATCCATCCAGTTTGGATTTTTCAATATTTTAAATTAATCTGGGTCTTAATTAAAGAGCATGTCATGCTCATTAATTCATGTCTTGAGTATATTACCTGGAGTCTGGCATGTCCGTGGTTTTCGTTGCATTCTGCTCATAACACACTCAATACTAACATATCCAAAATATCTCATTTATTAACTTTTCTATACTAACCTAACAAAATTTGCCATTTTAAACAGGTTATCATACTCAAGTAAATGTGGTCAATATTGATCTTTACTTACTGTATACATTTTTAGGGAGAATGCAGTCCTGTTTATGAAAATCTAAATACAAAGATTTTCATAATTGTTTCACTAGGGATGGTATGGTGGCTCTGTGGCTAATCTGTATAGCTAAAAGGTTGCCAGTTTATAACCTTCAGCTGGCAAAGGAATCCTACTCCGCCAGGGGCGGAGTGGCGGTACTGTGGCTAAGGATCTGCACCTGTGGCTGGAAGGGTGCTAGTTCAAATCCCATGGCTGGCAGAGGAATCCTACTCTGTTGGGCCCCTGAGCAAGGCCCTTAACCCCACCTGCTCCAGGGGTGCTGAACAATGGCTGACCCTGTGCTCTGACCCCAAGCTTCTCCCCCTGTCTGTGTGTCTGTGTCCCATGGAGAGCAAGCTGGGGTATGCAAAAAGACAAATTCCTAATGCAAGAAATTGTATGTGGCTAATAAAGTGATCTTCTCTTCTTCTTCTTCTCTACTCAGTTGGGCCCCTGAGCAAGGCTCTTAACCCCAACTGCTCTAGGGGTGCTGTATAAATGGTAACCCTGTGCTCCGACCCCAAGCTTCTCTCCCTGTCTGTGTGTCTCATGGAGAGCAAGTATGTGAAAAGACAAATTCCTAATACACAAAATTGTATATGGCCAATAAAGTGATCTTATCTTAGAGCTCAAATTATAATCAGTGATGTTTTTCTTTGCTTTACACAGAGCTGTTTTGATACTTTCTTAGCCCCTTGTGGGTGTAATAGCTAGATTAAATGGGCTGGATCAAATATTTATTAGCTACTCCAGAGTATTGGGTATAAACATGGAAAAAATATTTTTGAGTTTATTTTTCTACCTGTCTAGATGCTGGATGAGAATTTATTTCTGGCATGAGGATGAACATGATAACTTTCAATTCAAGGCTAAAAGCAACATTTTTTCTTGTTTTAAGCTATCTTCTAAGATATTACAATGCTTCTAAGATTACAATGCTGTTCAGCATGTTTAAAGAAGTATAACAAATTTAAAAAAATAAATAAATCACCATAGCCATTTAATATTCTTAAGCATTCTGGTGCCACTTTTCAACAACTACAGTTTTTTTGTTTTATTTTTCTTTAAAAAAACTTGAATCCTGTATTTAATGACTGTATCTGTTCTGAGAAATACTTTATTAATGAGTATTTTAGTCTTATGCAGTACAACTTCACCTTTACCCGTGTTTGATAACTATGCCTGTATCAAAGTAGGATGAATAAAAGTACTGGAACTATAAAACTAGACTAGGAAAGTACGAAAGTACTTGTCACGAAGCAGATGTATTAGTAAAAATGCAAGAACTTTTCTGCATGACAATATATATTGTTATTCTTGTGGGGATAGTTTGTAAAAAAACATTTTTTCCCATTTTAAGAATAACATACTTGTGAACTAAAGTTAATAAGATTTCAAGAAAATTTCTATAGTTTAGACTATAGAAATACACCGCAGACATTTTGCAAAGATACAGTAAGCCTGGATAGGCTGATAGAAAACTTAAAAACTTGTTTTGGTCTTAAAAAGTCAGTGCCTTTTTAAAACGCATTTCACATGCAGTTTCTAATGTTATTTACCACATTTGTATAATGTACATATATTTGTATATATGTCTTGAATTTGTTATTAAATGTGTTTATAGACATTTTAATTTTGAGGTGCATTGGGAGCACAAGAATTTGTTTGATAGTTTTGGGTGAATTATTATTAATTCACCCAAAACTATAAGCTCTGTATAATTTTAAACTGGACTCAGCAATAAGCAAAGAAAGATGTTTTCCATCATAAAGCAATTATATAATCAGAATATATATATATATATTTAAGAATGCTGAAGGTTTAATTTCTACAATGATGTTTTACAGATTATCAAGTAGAAATCAACAAAAGCAACACATGATAATTATTGGTACTAAAAAGTTACATTTTGAGCCGCTCTGGCAGTGGCAGGTAAGATTCAACAGATGTACCAATTAACATTTTGCAGAGATACCACCAGGATTATTATGCAGGGTAAATCAAATATACAATATTAAGGTCTTTGTAAAACAAAAACCTTAAAGTTGTTGTTTCCTTTAAAATTTAGTTTGGATGCCAAATCACATAACTGAAAAACAATATAGTATGTAACTACTTACTGATAAACCTATATATACTGCAACATACCCATGGGCATCATAATGGGAATCTTTAAAAATAGGCTAGTCCAGGCCAACAAACACTCCAAACACAGCTGTAAGGTTTATAACAATTGTTTATAGTGAAGGACTATAAAACTATAGGACTCCTGCCAGCTACTCTGCTTAGTGGCCTCCAAACAAACCATCAAAGCTCTCCCAGGTTCTTCTCAAAACTAAAACAATTTCTTTTTCTCTGTGACTCTTTCAAGTTTCCAAAACCCACAGATTCTCTATCTAGGTCATTGGTCAGTCCTCCCTTTGACAAGTGATCTATGCATAGATTCTGCTCTCAGTCCCTCAAGCAGCACCTATCCTCTCCTACTAACTGACAGTAGAAGTTTCCTGATATTATTATATTTAGTGTCCACCTACAGTGTAGTAGGTTTCTTCCAAATGTTCACAAATATTGACAAGTGTTTGTGTTCTGCTATTTTAACTTTTATATTCTAACCTATATATAATAAATAGGCTTGTCATTCATTAATCAGAACAAAGAGATATCATAGAAACACATAGAAATTTACAGAGCCAGCACATCAACTCTCTCAGATTTAAATGCTTAAATTCTTGGTTTTCACAGGTAATGCAAAAATAAAATAATTCAGCATTCCTACTTTTGTACTATCCAGTGGAGAACATGGAGTAAACCAAATGTGCTCTGGTATGCTCTGGAAATTGTGTCAAAGAAATTATACATGCATGATCAAAAGGAAAGATCTGTTTATTTTCATATGAGTTGATAACATGTGCAATATATTAATACACTTTTAGGTTTTGTGCACATTCTAAGCAAATTTACATATTAAATAAGTCAATATTAGCATTGTGGATACTACAGAGACAAGCTTCTAATGAGTTCCTCAGACAAACAAGAACTACTGAACATGTTTAAGGTTAAAATGTGGTGCAGTGATTGTTATTGATAAAAGTTTCTGGAAAAGTAAGGTATTGCCAAAAATATTTTTTAAAACAGATTTTTTTTCCCCAAACAAAAGTGGAAGTATGATGGGTTAAAGGAATACAATAAAATTTGATTGCTTTGGCCTATAGCATTTCTCTCCCAATAGTTTTCTTATGACAGGTTCTAAGTTTTGTTTATTCCTTTTCTTATGAAAGTGAAGAACACTTCAGTCATCCAGCAAAAGCTGTAAAAAGAAACTATCAAAATAATAATATAAAAATAGAGGTGTTATTATCATTATTAAATGATAAAAACGTTTTCTTCTCAAGCATAATGACATTTTAGACTTCACTCTTTGGTAAGATTCAAAATGGATAAAAAAAACAGATCTACGGCATTGTGAATTTAAATAAAAATTGCTTTAGATTGGGACTAAAAGTGATTGTAAAATTAGCTAATGTAACTTACTCTCTGAAGAAAAAATAAGTTAGTTACACCTAACTATATATAAATATATAAGTGGCTCTTAAATCATCAAAGCACAGTCCATATGGCCAAGGAATTTCACCCCTGCTGTACAGATAAACCCAATATTATAATAATTGTCATCTTTAGCAGCTGCCATGACTTTAACATCACCTTTATGTAATATATGTAGATATGTAAAATATGTGGAAGAGGGAGGTTATGAAATTATTTCCTCTTACTAAATTCCTTAATTTCTTTCTATCTTATTTTCTGTTTTACAAATTCTTATTGATTCTCTGTTTATGTGCTTTGGTATTTATGTTCCTACATAACAGAAAAGTAGTCACAAAACATTGATGGTTTTATTATTACCAAATAATAAACCAGGTTTCCCTATACATCTTTGAGAAAATAAACTAAAATCTAGGCAGAATACACAGTCCTGCTATATTACAATGAGCACCCTTAAATCTCAGGAGTATCTATACCATACCATAACAATTTCATTATGTAATATATATTTTTTGTATTATATAGATGTCCTCCTTAGAGATATCTACTTTCAGTTGCTAGATACAGCATACAGTTCTGATACCCATTAAGTGTCTTTTCCATGATATGTGATATTGTACTGCATGTAAGTGATCATTTAAACTTATGCATATAGTTTTTTTTGCACATTTCCATTTGTAGCTTCTATGTATATGTGAGAAAATGGAAACTTGTCTTGAATACAAAAGCAAGGTTTGGGAGGATTATATGATGGATAAGATCCAGATCTAGCAGATGTCATGATTGACCCACTGAGGAAACGGGAAGATGAACCCTGTGCGGTACCTTAGGAGGGCTAGACAAGAGGCAAAGTCCGAGTCGAGTTCCGAGGTTAATAGAAAAAGGTAGGCTAGTAGGTTTCCAATCCAGAATAGGGCAAGGCTGAAGTCATAGTCTAAAGGCAGTTCCGGGATCCAAATGGTGTAGGTCAACGAGAAGGCTTCCCAATCCGAAGGGGCATGACAGTAGACGTAGTCTAAGGCAAGTTCTGAGGTTCGTAACAAGGAGCAAGTAGGAAACAGAATCAAAGGCAAGGTAGGAGCTCAAAAGAACAACCAATACTAGGTGAAGAGCAGAGGGTGCAGAAGGACTTAAGTATTGTGCAAGGAAGAGGGTGTGTTGATTGATGGGGTGTCGTGGTTGGCTGATTTGCAGCAGCGGTGTCGTTTGGCAGAAGTGTTCAGGGCTGGGGAGTAATTAGCAAGGGTGCATTTCCGTGTGGGAATGTGGTAGGCAGAGGGTGTGACAGCAGAGTATGTTTTAGGTTAACTGTTTAGATCTGAGTGTAAACATGACAGACCTAATTTAAAAAACACTTAATTTTTTAAAAGTTTTTCAGGTTTGATTTGATTTAATTAGCACTTTAGCTGTGACCCTCACCAGGGGCAGACTGAAATTGGTGGATGGGTGATTGTCAGTTTTCTAAAACTTTGTATCAAATGGGGTATCATTACCCCCTGCAGATTATTACATGTGCATTTTTTATCTTACATGTTTTTAAAAGGATACCATTATTCAGATGCATGATCTGTATTTTTGTCCTTTTTTGTAATAGAATAGAATAAATAGAATTAATGGCAAATACTGCTCTGCGTAACAAATTATTAAATGTTTATAATTTAATCATTAAAATGTATTCTATCTTTAAAAGTTTATTTCTGTATATATATATGTATTGTTTTCTTTATTTGGTATTTTATATATAAATTAGATCTTATGACCTGGTGGTTCAAAAGCAAACCAAAGCATATCAAAGACTTTGAAATGGTACCAGACCTGATGCCTTTGCACATGGAGTTCAGCATATACTGTATGTAAGACAGGGGTAACCAACTCATTATCTGTTTTTCTTGGATATGTCTTAGCACCACGTGCCTTAAAGTCTAAGAGTGTTGATAAACTAAAGAGATTTATCTGCTCTAGTTGATGATGAATGGCAGCCTCTGTTAGTCTAGCCTCTGATATTTACTGTAAGTATTCAGCTGTCTTCTTCTTCTATAGTTTTCCTTTTTATATCCTGGTACTCCTCTCACAGAATCCCCTCCTTGTGAACAGTTATTATGCATAGCTCATGGAGATTGTCATGTGAAAACAATCTATTACACATACAGGATATGCCGTTAAAATAGAAGGTACACATATAAAGGCACAATATTATATTCTTCAGGATTGATCAAACCCTAAGGAGAGGAACTTTTGTGTGAATGTTTTCATTATAATAAATTAACTAAAACACAGTCAGGCTAAACCTAAAATATGATAATCATAATGAAGAATAACAGGTTTTGAAACTGGTTTTATACAGTAGTTTCACTTGTTTCCTGACCTTAACCCCATTAAAGATTGTTTTAGTTAATCTTGACATAAAATTGTAACCACATAACATACTGTATTATGTACAGTAGGACCCTAAAAAGTTATATTGGACAGCAACAGATAGTGATACACTTCTAATATTGGTCTAGATGTCTATATAATTTTGACTGATTGTATAAATATAGGCAACATCATACATGGAACATCATAAAAGCCACAAATAAGAGAAAATCATTCAATCCATCAGGTTCAATTGTTTCTGTTTCTTTATTATTACACAGAGACCACTGGAGTACTGGCTGCACTGGAACCAACCCTCACACACACCCCACCTTGAATGAAAACAACTAACCACCCCAAGAGAACAGGAAGTAATCAGAGTAATGAAACTTAACCAGCATGCCTTTGAAGTTGGAGGAAAGCAGAACACCTAGAAAATTTACAATTACATCAAGTATTCTACACACAGGGAGAACAAGCAAACACCACACAAACTGTCCAGGACCCAGAAGCATTGAAGCAGTTGTGCTAGGCACTGAAATGACATGAGATGGAAATAAATATGTGAGTGTCTGTGAATCACTCCATGAGACAGATATGGTGCCTTAATAACATTATATACAGTACAAAGACATCAAGTTTTGAAAGTCAAATCTTATAGCTGTAGATTTATGAATCTTCTGTAACATCACATTATCAGCATGTTATTCAGTTTGGTCTGAATTGTGACCAAACTGTTGATTTGGATAAAAGTGTCTGCCAAATAAATGAATTAATGTAAGTAATCCTCCAAGGTTTTCACACATCACTGAAAAATGTTCCTAATTGCTGTTTGTTTTCAGTAATTTGTTTTGGTGGCAAGGGGCACTGCCTTTTTGGGCTTTATTGAGTTCTGATTTTAACTAGACCTTTGAACAATAATAACAAATTATTCTAGGAAGTTTTGTGTATCTTGGTGAATTAAGATATCCTTCAATGTACATTTTATCACAGGGCATAATGATATGATTATTGTGAAGATTTTTCTATTTATAACAAAGCTTTATCTGAAGCAGTACTGTGTACAGTATATACTGTAGATTTAATGTCCCTTTTATACTTCTCATACTCAATACATCAAAATGTACGTGACATTCACATGCTTTTGAGGTCTGTGTTTACTTCAGTGTGCATAGTTTTCTGACTTTACTTTGACTACAGCATAGTTTTATTTCGATGACACACCTCTGGAACTGGCTAGGAGCCATATCCGAAAGCAGTGTTTCGAAATGTAGAAACACAGATTCACACACGTACTGTATATAAAACCGACTCCACGCAATACATAAACCTGCCACCTCAACGGACCTTTGCAGGCGGAAATGATTTGAATAATTAATGCATTATGCGACTACACACCTTGATATTCATGGAGTAAAACATTTTGAACTGGAGCACTGCAGTAAGTTCTCTCATTACATTTAAGTTATAAAAGGAACGTTAAATTGAACTGAGAGAGAGATTTATTTCAACTCACAATTAAATATATACAAATAATTATTTAATTTAATATATAATGGAATTTATAATTATAGATCAACAATAATGAAATGGTTCTTTGGTGTATTGTTTAAGTTGGAGAACATTAAACAAGGAACAAGGAGTTGCTGTTTTTGACTATTTTTAAAACCACAACGAATGCAACCATCGCACATTACAACTACAGTACACAGAATTACTGTACATTTACCGTCATTTAACCCGTTCAGCAGCAAACATCTCGAGCTCGAGGTGGTCATTCCGTCAAAAAGCTGCAACCCGGAGCACGGGTTGGTAAACCGGAATTCTTTACACCACGACCATTTGGAAAATATGAAATGTGCCGGAGAGTATAACAGCTGAGTATCATTTAAAGCTGGGAGTATTTTGTGAAACGTACAGTTTTCTTATCTTTATTGGATTGAATTAAATGACAATGCTCCTCCGAAAGGACGTCTGGATGCTAGCCATACACTTTCATCCTTATATTTAATTCAATACGCTTGTGCGTAATTAGCAAGAATAAGTAACTACCTTTGGCACTCCATTGTTTAAAAAAACTTACTATTGTATATAAGTTTTTTTATATGAAACTGATATAGGATTCCCGCACTGTATTCATTCAACAGTTTTTAGCGCTGCATTATTTGTCCAAACTGTTCTGTTTGGTTGCTAAATCCGGTTCTTCGCATTAAAAATAAATAAAAGCAAACAACAGCACACACAGGGCCTCCCTGTTGCTATCGCTGTGTTTTGATACAAACACAGTAACAAGACACGTCATTCGTTTTTTTTCTTCTTTGCAAACTAGCTGCTGCCAAGGCGCTGTTTCGTCACTGCCTCTACCAGTCCGCCGAAGTTACTGTTTTTTCCAGTTGTCGTAGCAACAAGGAAGGCGTGTCCTTGAACATGATTTAATAAGTAGGGAAGCCCTCCTCACGCGGTCTGTCAGTCGTTCGGGCAATAGAAGCCAGTCTCTCCATGGCAGCGACTATACCAAAGCGTAGAGGGAATCCCCGGGTCTCGCCTCTTTCGTGATCAATTTGCATCACCATTCCACAACTGCTGCTGAACTTCTCCATGTGCTGCTTCCTCTAGATATTGGCATAACGCACACTACCGCTGTATAAACCCATGCAAAACAGGCTGTGCAGTTTCTGTACAGAATATTTGAAATTTCTGAAGCGAATACAAAAACAAGTTATTTATTGATGAGGTGCGTTTTTATATTGCTGATGTTTTCCTTCTTTTGTGCTTTTAGTACTTTCTGTTGAATTCATGTTGGCTCGGGAAAAGTAGAACCAGAATGATTACATTGTTCTGTGTGTTCTCATAGGCAGCCACCAAGTGACTTCGATATGGCTCTGACCGGGACGCTTTTGCCATCCATATCTACTTTCGCCGGCGTCGAGGACAAGTCCATGGGACCTGAACCTGCTAACACTGTGAGTACACTTACACATTACCTCCGTAACGTCAGTGTTCAGGACGGTGAAGACAGATCATACAAGCTACACGCGTGCCAGTATAACATAAGATTTTGTTCTCTTGCACCGCTTCAGGATGTAACAGTAAAATTATGTTAAAGTCGGTTATCGTGATGATATTTATTTACCTCAGTAGGAATCGTTTGCGGTTATGTAATTACAAAAATTACAAAAACAGAGATGGCATGAGTTCAGTCTCTAATGGCAAAGTGTGAATTGTCCATAGCTGGTCGTTTGTTTCAAATCAAAGTAATGTATATATAGTACTGTTTTTAGATTGGAGTATTGACACAATGACACAAGTAAAGGTTTATTCCATGCTGAAAAGAGAAGAAAAGAAACAACATTTCAGCTATGGGGCCTTGGGTGTGACACAGCCAAAACATTGTGCTTTTTACTTGCTCCTTTGCAGCCTACACATGCTGACCCGGCTACAGTACCTACTTGAACCACTTTACACAATGATGTCTTTTTCTGTTGAATGCAGTATTACTATTCTCATTTTTTTAATGGTAGGCCATATTTAAATTGTATTCCATACTTGACTTTATGTCACATGGTACATTGTATGTATCTGAACAACAAAGAAAAGCAGATTACTACTACTGCCAAGTGACAACTTTATGAAATGACACAAAGCTTTTGTGATATATAGAGATGGAAAGAGGAGCTGTCCCATCTGAAGAGACCATGTGCTCCTGCTGGAGCAACAAGACCAGGCCAGGATAACCCCACTGCCTTGACCAAGAAAGAGCCTGAAGACCTGGACTTGTTGGACTATGATTTTATCCTGTCAAACTCTATGCAGCAACAAGAGCCAGTAGTCACCACTTCCAAGAACTTGGCTCCATCTCCTGGCTCATACTCCTATCAACTGCCGTCACCCCAGGGCACTGCCAGCAATGTGTTATACAACAGGGATACCTCTGCCTCATTCACTATCCCAGACATCAATGATGTTTCCCCCTCTGGGGGCTTTGTGGCAGAGCTCATGAGGCCAGAGCTGGATCCAGCATATTTGCAGATTACTAGTCTACATGGAAAATTTGTTGTCAAGACCACTATGGATATGGAGGACTACAGCCAGACCATAAATATCAGCAAAAGCAGTACTGTCACAAATGCCTCTCTGCCCTTCACCTGTCACAGAATCAAACAGGAGAATCCCAGCACTTGCACCGTCACCAGATCTGTGGATCTGCACCAAGGGAGTAAGTCAGCCTCTGGGAGTAGCCAAAGATCCCTGGTGGACCAACACAACTTTCCTTCTGGGCAGCCAGTGACAGGTTGCCCTTCCACATCACTCTCTGCAGAAGAAGTCATGAATAGAGAACACCATCCCTCCCCACAGGTTTTAAGCCACCCACCACTGTCTCTTCCCCAGGGCTACCATACTTCTGTTAACTACCCTTCTTTCCAGCAGCAATCTTCACTGCAATACCAAGGTCAGACCTATTTAAAAATGTTTAAGTCTTTAAACTTTCCACATCTGGTTAAAGGGGTGATGCTGACTCCTCCCTCTTCACTTTAGAGCTCATGTCCCCAGGAAGCTGCTTGCCAGAGGAACCCAAACCCAGACGAGGCCGTCGATCTTGGCCAAGGAAAAGGATAGCAACCCACACATGTGACTATGTGGGCTGTGGCAAAACCTACACTAAGAGCTCTCACCTCAAGGCACATCATCGCACTCACACAGGTAAGGTTTGATGAAAACAGGAAATAATATGAAATGCACATATAGTTTAAATATAGAAAGTGCACACGTAATATAAAAATGCACATGTAATATAATAAAGAAAGTGTTCAATTTGTGTCAGTCAATGCATGTTCTGCGCAACACTATTTACTTAATACAATGCTATATTATATGAAGTGTGTATGTTTTTATAACTCACTTAGCAAGCTATTTCATGTTGTATGCAACAGTATGCAGTCAGAAACATAAATAAATATAAAATAAATGCTTTATTTTTGGAAATCACCTACGAGAGTGCTATCTCTATTACAGTAATAATAGAGAAATGTTTTTTGTCATGTGACAAGTAGAATAGAACCATTCAGGCTGATAATAATAATACCTATTTTGATATTTAAGGGCACAGCTTTGCATTTACCCTTTCATACCAGGGAACATAAAGACAAGGTGGTGCTATATGTATAGATTACTAAAGGTTTTATTCCTTGTGCAGAATGTCAATGTGTTTTTTGTTTTGTTTTAGGGGAGAAGCCTTATCATTGTGATTGGGAGGGATGTGGCTGGAAATTTGCCCGCTCTGATGAACTGACACGCCACTACAGGAAACACACAGGACATCGCCCATTCCAGTGTCAGAAATGTGACCGGGCTTTTTCAAGGTCAGATCATCTGGCATTGCACATGAAGCGGCACTTGTAAATTGACAGTCAAAAAATAGGACCTGTACTAAACTGCCTTTGTACAGTCTGCATTCTAGCCTAATCTCCTCGGGGCAAGGAACTGCTGCCAGAGCTGTAACTTCAATGCTATGACACTAGTCTTCCAGAGCCTAGAGATTTCCTAATTCACTACAGATATCACAGATATTAGTCATCCCAAGACGATCACTCTCTGTTTAAGTGATGGTCTTCTGAACTGGAATTTCTGCTTTTAACATGACGAGACTTGGAGGACCAGGTGCCAAAACATAACTTGAAACTGGTAGACATCAGGGAATAAAACAGAACGACTTTGACCAACAACATTCCCTTTGTCTTCCCTTGAATGTTGTTCATTAAACATATATAAACAGATATTTTTAATATTACTCTTGAAAGCCATTTTTTACATATATTCTTCAGGTACAAAAGTAATTTATAGGATTTTATTGGATGGTGCTCAGTGATATAAATGTATTTAAAGGTACCAAAGGGAAAAGGAAGCCATTAGTGCCGCATGCTTGTCTGTGATTTTTATTGAAATCTCTCTCCCACATACTGTACTTGACCAAAATCAGGTAAATGTTTTTCCTTTTAATGGTGAGGATAATCTATCTGCTGTGGGTGCAATGTGCAATAACCTGTAAAGTTTAGTTACAGTAAATTCAACATGCATTAAACACTCAGAACAAAGTATTTTTGTCTAAAAAATGTAAAATATGTTTAAGTAATGTTTAGTTTTGTACATTTGTAAATATAAACTTATTTCTTAAGGATGATGTTTTATGTATTCTTTTACAATTCCCTAAATAAAACAATAGTATTTAAATACATTTTCTTTTACAATGTTTCAATAAAAAATGTGTTCTTATCAACATATCAATGTACAGTTTTTCAATATTGCTCTAGAAAGGAACACATCTCTCATTTTCCACTCTGTCCCTGACAGACACAACTAGACTTGTCAAAAGAGGTTTATATAAATGCCTATAAACTATATAAAAGATATTTTAACTACGAAAAAGTTTTTTACTGTGAAGTATTCATATAACCTTATAAAATCAAATATTTGCCTAAAAGGAAAATTTCCAAATCTAAAATAATGCACTGCACATTGCAGTCTCCATATAAACTGTGATTGTTATATCCATATGTTCCCTTTAAGTAGTGTGATGTCACTACCATATATTTGTTTTTTGTTTAAAAACAAAATAAATTTGTGTTCTTATGTGTATATGTAAATGCATTGCAGTCTATGACAAATAGGAATACCCAGTCATTGTCTATTGAATGTGCTTGTGGGAAGCCTTAAATTTCTTAAGAAACATCAACAAATTGTTGCTAATATAACATTCCAGCTAATAAAATTTTCCCCTTAATAACTTGTTAATGGGAAATTTTAAAAATAGAAAAAACTTTAAGGAATTTGACCATAGCAAGAGTTTCTGCATATACCTGTTATTTATGCTTAAATTAAGTTCACTTCAATGTATTAATTCATAATGTATACATATGTTGGGATAAAGCAAAACTATAATTATATATAATATTAATATTATATATATATATTATGTATACTATAAATAATAATTATATTGTAGTCTTCAGCATATTTCCTATAAAAGCTTAATATTTAAAAAAGTTTTGTTATTCTAAAATGATTTCATAACACAGCTCGCAAGTGTCTCCATAAGTTAATGGGAAGCTTGCCCAGAGCATGGTTAGGCAACATCATAGCTAAATAAAAATTATACCCTGAAGAGAACATATTAGCAAAACCTGTTTCCATGCTATTCCTTTTTTCATTATGTAATTTACCAAGCGTACTCAGATTCACCACATACAGCACAACATATGTGCAACATATGTGTAAGTTATTATTCAGTTCTTGCTTATTGTCCTGTGAAAGTTTCAATTTACATTTTTCAACCTGAAATAATATAGTATTAATTCTAACAAACACATTTAACTTAACCTGCATTCTTCTCAAATGAATATAATTTTCTACATAATGAAGTTAGTCAAATAAACAAGTTAAGGTAAAATAAATAGTGAAAGAAGCCCTGATAGAGATTTAACACCTAATAACAAATTCATTCAAGTCCTTTACACAACCACACATTGTATTGAGAGGAAATATGCTGTCTTTGATGCATTAATCACCAAATATGTTTTAAAATGTTTTTGTTTTTCTGCATATGTCCAAAAGCCATATTGGTCCACAGGTCTGGAACAAGGCACATACTGAACAAGACTGTCAGTGAGTGCTGCAATTTAAAAAAATCAAAGCTTGTTGTTAAGTACCAAAGTACACTCCCCAGACTCAATTTGCTATTTTTAAGAACCCATATAAAATATGATTTAAAACAAGGCTTATGTGGATTTTATTAGCAGAAAGGATGACTTGATAGACAATTAAAATGCGTTAAAAGAAACATCAGTTTTGGAGAAGGAAATTGTCCAAAACCAAGGCATTTTTTAAAGTAATGTGGTGATGGCAGCTAATCAGGCAAATGAGAAGTATTAGGAAAATGCCATATTTCCATCTCCAAAAAATAGTGGGAGTATGTTAGCTTAGAGTATGCATTGTTCTTTCAAACACACATCAAAAAGTGTGTTGAGGGAGGAGCAGTGGTACTGTGGCTAAGGATCTGCACCTGTGGCTGGAAGGTTGCCAGTTCAAATCCTGTGGCTGGCAGAGGAATCCTACTCCACTGGGCTCCTGAGCAAGGCTCTTAACCCTGACTGCTCCAGGGACACTGTATAATGTCTGACCCCCAAGCTTCTCTCCTACTATCTGTGTGTCTGTATCTCATAGAGAGCAAGCTGGGGTATGTGAAAAGATGAATTCCTAATGCAAGAAATTGTATATGGCTAATAAAGTGATCTTATCTTATCTAAAAGATTTGGTTCCAACATTCTTACAGCTCTAAGAAAGAAAACAGATTCCATTGTCTACTAGAACAAAAAGGAAGTAGAATAAAAACACTAAATGTTCTGCATTATTGTGACATTATCAATGTCTTTTTACCCTTCTCTTATTCGGGCACAATTCTTGGAAAACTGTTTTTGGAAGGGGCCAGAACTCTGTAATGTATAAATGGCTAAAAGCTTTGAAGCTTTGTATCACCTGCTATAATACCATCAGTATCACAAAGCTTTTGGTCATTGCTGTAGTACTAAGCCTCTGGTAGTATATCATAGTCACAATCCACAAATTCTAACCTTTACTGCCCCTTTAGGACTAAACACATCTAATTTCTTCCACTCAAAACATTTGAAGCTATTTGAAGTTTGAGTTGGTATTGTTCAGTTGCTTACATTCAATACTCTCAATAGGTGAGTAAATATAAAGAGATAATAAAGCATACCATTATTATATCCATTCATGTTTACAGTATGAAACAGCTTAAGCTATTCATGCATATCACTTGTGAGATTGTTAAAAATGTACATTTTAGGTAGTCATAAACAACATAAAAACCACTTAGTACAATTACTTGTGGCTTTTGGTGTTAAAAGTACACAAATTTAAATGGCAAAAAGGAGACTTGAGTCGTAGTGAATAATAATATTAATGATGTGAAAAACTACACAGTATATTGTATACAGCATACAGAAGTCTTGTATTAGGAGAACTTCTTAAATAGATAGATACTTTATTGATCCCGTGAGGGAAATTGCAGTGCAACAGCAGCTTAACACATAATTGGTTTTAGTGAAAATATTTCATGAGTTGTAGGATAAAGAAGTTCTAAGAGCAACAAAAGCATGCTTTACCGAGCAGAACATAATAAAACAGAGCCCTGTAAAAGCAGTATTTATGTTAATTCTCTCTTGGGTGGCACAAATTGCTTTTTGTTGGGAAACAGTCAAATTTGTCTTGCTTTCCTGTAGTCTTTTCTGCTGCTTGGAACCCTCTCAACACATATAGCATTGTTTCTGCTATACTGCTACTGTTACCAAGATATCAGTCTTTAGAGACTGACATTTCCAGGGAGCTCATGTTGCATCCAGAAAGTAAGGTTCTGTCATTCTACCCAAATTACCATAGCATTTCATCATGGGTTCTAAGATGAATGACTCCTATACCACTAGGCCTTAAAGTAAAAAGTGCATGGTTTATTGAGCAGCAAATGATAAAAGAAACCATGTAAGCAGAGTGGTCAGCAATGGGTTAATTTCTGAACCTGGGGTGCTAACTGTGTGGAGTTTGCGCATTCTCCCTTGGTTTTCTCCGGTTTCCTCCCTCAGTCCAAAGACATACTGGTAGATTAGTAGACTTCTGGGAAATTTGGCTCTGGTGTGAGAGTATGTCTGTGTGTGCCCTGTGAAGGACTGGCATCTTGTACAAGGGTAACCTGCCTTGCGTCTGATGCTTACCAGGATAGGCCCATGATCAAGTACTGAATAAAGCAGTGAAAAGTAAATGAATGGATGGATGGAAATTAAAATTATAATGTTAATGCACTCCAGCATGTCCCTGGTATGTGAGTGTAACTGTAGGGCTCAAGATTCTTTTCTGTGTTTCTTCAATACATTGTGAAACACATTTAATATCTTAAGATGCTTATCTTAATATTTCTAGAACCATCTGTAGCATTTTCATATCAACTGGTATGAAACTAAAGAATTTAAAAAAACAAAAGATTCACAAAAAATATAAATAAAACACATTATTGCTGGTTTTAAGAATTAAACATTGGATTCTGCAGAATGACTGACACCAGTACCTCTAATTCCACCTTGTGGATAATATTAGAATTGCATTCTGCTTTGAAAGTATGAAAACATTTTCTTAACAGTAGACAATTATTAGTAGTGAGATAAGTTCAGTATTTAACGTCTTCCCATATCACACAACTGTTGTTACATTTTAAAAAAGCATAAAAGCAAAGCTGCAATATTTGTTTTTTAATGCCTTTGTGCATTTTTTTTCCATGAGAGACTTCTCTGAACTGCTGATCGTTAGTGGAAGATTTGGAGACCAGAGGCATTATACTGATGTCACTGAGATCTTTAGAACCATAGGTGGAGCTGATTAGGTGTAAAATGTTGCCACATACATCTATAAAGAAACAAAATATGTTCCTCTTTTAAAAAGTGAAAGTGGTCCAGAAAGTTCCAGAAGAAGCTCCAGCAACTGAGAGAGCACCATGAGATGAAACAAGCTTGCAAATTCCATATGATTGGAGACATGCTCTTTATTTAATCAGCACCACTATAGCAAAAAAAAAAGAAAATGACACAGAGGAACATAACATCATAATTCTATCCTTCTCTTTATGCTAATCAAGAAGAAATGAGAAGGGGAAATGAGGTATGCCCAGTTGGCCCATCTTACTTGTTTGGTAGTTTGTCCTTTAAGTCATTTAAACAACTCTAATATTTATTCTATTTATGTTTTAAAGAATTTGGACCTGAACCACCTTACCGGGAAGCCAGTTTTCAGGTGTCCAATGCTCTTTGAGTAAACAAGTGTTTTGATTTCTCTATCCTAAATAAATTTCACTAAGTTTACAATCTTTGTGACATTGTTTTGCTACAGAGTGTATATCTCTTTTAATCCAATAGAACTGCTCTTCAAGATGTACTGTATATATTTTAATCCAATAGAAATATTGCTCTTCGACTTGGAGACTTTTGCCAATAAATGGAACTTACTTGTTAACTCTGCATGTAGATCATGTTTGAAACTTTCTGCAGTGAAATATCTGCTGCACAACCTGTAATTCGCTTGTACATCACATTACATTAGTTATTACAGTGACTAGCGAGCAGGAAGGGCCCCATCATGTTACAATTCATGGGAACTCTTGCTCTCACCATTGGAGAGATCAGGGGTTTGTGACAACATGGTGATTTACAGTACCTTCACAAATTAATTTTGTGCTTAATTTGAAAATTGTTATTTTTTCTATACCATCAATGAATTTATTTGATGAAATTTATTTTAATGAGATTTAATAACCTATCTGGGAAATTGGGACTGCAATTCCTTTTTAAATCTTCTCTGTTCTATACTGAAGAGATCTAGTTCCTTCAACTGGTCCATATGACTGTCCCCTGAGTTTCGTTGTTCTTTTCTGTGGTATAGCAACTAAAACTGAAAACAGTCTCTGTTGGACTGAAGATCTTAATTATAATTTCCCTGAATGTACAGTAAATACCAAACCTTTTCCTATGTATCTGTAGAAACCAAGAAATTCGAGCCTGAAGTGTTCGTTCAGCCAAGCTTTATTGCATGCATACAAGGAACTACAATAAGCACCATAATAATTATAGTACCGATCGCAATTCAAAGTGGATATGGTCCTACAGAACTTAAATATACGTTTCCCCCCCCCCTCCTGTCTTTGATGTAACCGAGAAGGAAATAGAAACCTTCCTTTGCCATCAGGAGTTTAGTGTAAACATTTACCATTTGGGTAAACATTCACCATTTGGGGGTAAGTACAGGGGGGGGCAGCCTTTGTGATCAAGCAGGCGTGATGATTACAGTTCAGCATGTAAAAGCCATTAGCAGGCTCCATCAATCCCCCCTTGGAAAATAGAAACATACATCTTCCATTTTCTACACAAATACGAAGTCTGCTGTCTTTACTTCATAGTTGTGTACTATCCTAACATTACTACTGGAGGTGATGCGGTGACATATAGCAGTGATTATACATTTAATACATGTGATTATAACAATTATACATACAAACAACACTACTCCTAAAAACAAATATTGAACCATAGCTCCACCCCAGGTCCCAAACACAGACCTCAGCCACGCTGTAAGTTCACTTTCTTGATAATAATAATAATAATTGCTTACACTTATATAGCGCTTTTCTGGACCCTCCACTCAAAGCAGGTAATGGGGTCTCCCCTCCACCACCACCAATGTGCAGCACCCACCTGGATGATGCGATGGCAGCCATAGTGTACCAGAACACTCACCACACATCAGCTATTAGTGGGGAGGAGAGCAGAGAGTAATGAAGCTAATTCATAGATGGGGATTATTAGGAGGCCATAATTGGTAAGGGCCAATGGGAAATTTGGCCAGGACGCCGGGATTACACCCCTACTCTTTTCGAGAAACGCCCTGGGATTTTTAATGACCACAGAGAGTCAGGACCTCGGTTTTTTACGTCTCATCCCAAGGACGGCACCTGTTTTACAGTATAGTGTCCCCATCACTATACTGGGGTATTAGGACCCAAGTGGACCACAGGGTGAGCGCCCCCTGCTGGCCCCACTAACACCTCTTCCAGCAGCAACCTTAGGTTTTCCCAGGAGTTCTCCCATCCAGGTACTGACCAGGCTCACACCTGCTTAGCTTCAGTGGGTTGCCAGTTGTGAGTTGCAGGGTGATATGGCTGCTGGCTATAATAGCTATGATATTTCTGGCCTTCATCACATATATGTTGGGCCAAGTCTGAGATATGCTCAGAGTTATCAGGTATATATGTACAGCAGTCTGCACCAATTACTCTACAAGTGCCACCTTGAGAGGCTAACAAGTAGTCCAATGCTAACATATTTTGCATTGCTATTGTCCTTAGTGCTACCATTTCGTCATGCATTGCTCTTAGCCTGGAGGAGGTAGAATTTGCCAATTCTTCCAGGGTGGAAGCCATTTGTACTAGTTCTCTGTTTAAGAAACTAATACCGGCTCCAGGAAGCACTATACCTAGATAATATTTCCAGTCTGACACTTTTCTTCGAGTTCTGTGGTTGGGTCCAAAAGGACTGTGAAGCTGAACCCGGACATGGGGAACTACATATCCTAAATAACATGATCCACCCCAATAAGTTGGTAACCATGGATATGCACGTTTCCCACAAATAAAATACATTCTATTAGGCACTCCTAATCCAGCAGAAAACAAAAAAGCTGCACTAAACTTAGGACTGCTCTTATCCCACCCAGGGATCTGAAGGGTAGAATTTGAGAGACCAATATAGGAGGTGAGATTGCATTTACTCCAACCCATTATACGGTGACCTTCATGGTTCTCAAAACAAATCCCCCCCCCTGCTTATCGTTTTGGGTGATATATGGGGGATTCCAGCTTAGGTTGTATTGTGGGCCATAAGACCCAGCAAAACTGGTGGGTTCTAGCCCCCGTTCCCTACAATACTGCAGCGTGGTGCAGTTTACAGTAGTATCGTTACAGCCGCCATACTTGGTCAGGTTAAAATCCTCTGTACGGTCTCTCCATATGATCATTCCTATAACTTCTTCAAGGCGCCACGGGATGGCCCCCATGGGGAGCCCCCCTTGCACATATCTTGGTAGTGCAGTGCATACCCAACAGGCGCTTTGGTTTGTCTTTTCAGCTGTCAGATAAGACCGGGCCAAAAAGGTGTTAACTCCATGTTCACCTTTATGGGACTGGTGTTCGTGTTCATTCTGGATACAGATACACAATCTGATAACAGAAAACAAAATTGGAATAGTCTTCATATTGCAGACTTTTCCTTTTCCACTGGGGGTTGGGCACATCGACAGAAGGAGGCGTGAATCCACTGGTTCTTCCCTTGGACTTTCACAGCGGAGTCTGTTGTCAGCAGCACTTGGTACGGCCCCTCCCACTTAGCCTGAAGCATCTGGGATGGTATCTTTTTAATCCACACCCACTCTCCCGGCTGTAGGTCGTGACCTCCAGGAATGGTCTTTCCCCAGGCTGCTTGAAAGTGAACTTGGTGGGTCGTGAGGTCATTGGCCTGTGAAAGCAAACAACAATACTGCAGCAAAGAATCAGTTAATTGACTTAGATCATGACAATGGGCTACAAAAGTATCAGTGAGACGCATGGGCCTTCCGGTGACCACTTCAAAAGGGCTTTGGTCCCAGCTCTCAAACTACATAGCACAGCGGGGAGGGCATCCATCCAACAGACCCCTCCCACAGACTACTTGGTGAGTCTCTCCTTGAGGCTTCGATTAACCCTCTCCACTTTTCTTGAAGACTGTGGATGATGGGGGCAATGTAAGCCCCATTGTACCCCAAGCACTGTAGCAACTGCTTGACACACTCTTCCAGTAAAGTGTGTGCCTTGGTCTGAATCAATGCGGCAAGGCAGTCCCCATCACGGAATTATTTCAGTCAATAGATATTTTGCTGTATTATGGGCTGTTTCATTTTTTACAGGAAAGGCCTCAACCCATCTCGAGAAATGATCCATCATTACTAATAGCCCATTCTTTCCCTTGCACTGGGGCAGTGAGCAGTAGTCTATTTGCCATTGCATAAAAGGGCCCTCAGGGACTGGTGGTCTTAGCTCTGGCACTGCCACAGCCATGGCATTAGAGTTCTTTTGACACACATCACATCGCTGAACCACATCTTCTGCATACCTTTTAAATCCCACACCCATCCAGTTTTGTGAAAACCGTTGACACATCTGAGACACACCTGGGTGTCCCACAGAATGAATTTGATGAGCAACAAATGGCATCAGGTCCCTAGGACATGCCAGTCGGCCAGTTTTCTGACATCTCCAGGTGCCATCCTCCTGGATGCCCACTCCTCGCTCAATCCAGGTCCATTTCTCAGTCTTAGAAGCCTGAGCCTTTACTTCCTTCAAGTGAGTGGAATTCAGGGCGTGAACATGGATGTGATTAATTTCGGTGGTGTCTATATACCACTCCTTCCATTCTCCTAATGCTGCTTGTCGAGCAGCCCAGTCGGCCAGGTTGTTTCCCCTAGCTTCAGGAGTGTTTTCTTTATTGTGTCCCTTACACTTTACCACCGCCAGCTTTTCCGGGAGCTGAACAGCAGCTGACAGCTCAGTTACTAGGTCGGCATTCTTGACTGGTGACCCAACTGCTGTAACAAAATTTTTTTGATTCCACATTCTCCCAAAATCATGACATACCCCGAATGCGTAACGTGAGTCAGTGTATATAGTAGCCGTCTTTTTGTTAGCCACCTAACAGGCTTCAATAAGGGCCTTCAGTTCTGCGTGCTGCGCAGATGTGGGGATACCAAATCTCCCAGCACACTTAATATTATGTTCTGTCACTACGGCCCATCCTGCTCTCTTCACTCCGTCCTGATCTATGAATGAGGTACCATCTGTAAATAATATTAAATCCTCATTTCCCAAGGGGTGTTAAAAAATGTCCATGCTCTGATTTTCCTGATCTGCCCAGACCTCACAATCGTGTTCTAAAAAATATTCCTCAGATGGTTCAGGCAGGAGGGAAGCTGGATTCAGAGCTCCTTCTCCTTCTTATCTATTATCAAATTAGGGGCCTCCAGTATGAGCTGCCACTTACTCCATCTAGCAGCAGTAACTTGACTCACACGATTGAGAGATAACAATGTATGTACAGCATGAGGACATCTCACTATTAATTGTTGATCTAGTACTATACCATTTACAGCTTGCACTGCGAAACAGACAGCCTGAACTCCTCGCAAGCAAGGTCCCCATCCCTTAGCTACATCATCAAGGGGGCCTGAGTAATTACCTACCGGTCTATATCTGCTCCCATGTTCCTGAGTTAGAATAGCAGTCCAATACCCATTTTTCTCACTTTCATACAGGTAAAAAGCCTGATCCGTCTGAGGGAACCCCAGTGCAGGAGCCTGCAAGAGAGCTTTCTTTAAATCCCTATAAGCTTCTTCAGCCTTGCTAGGCCATGGAATGGGGTCATTAGGTTTCCCTGCCCCCTTCAACAAATCAGTTAATGGTTTTGCTCTTTCAGCAAAAGCATCCATCCAATTCCGATTGAAATTGCACAGGCCCAAGAAGGAGCGCAGCTCCCTGACAGTCTCTGGGGGTGGGTGAGTTTTAATTGCTTTTGCCCTGTCTTCTGTTAGTTCACGAGATCCCTGCCTAATATTTTGCCCTAATAATCTAGGCATATTTGGGCCTTGTCATAACTAGCCTTATGCCCTTTCTTAGTCAGATGGTCTAGGACTACCTTCAGGTCCTCCTTGTGGGTTCTCTCTTCGGGAGAAGCAATCAATATGTCATCAACATACTGAATAATAGAGGCGAGGGGAGGCAGGTTTTTTAGGTGTGTTCTCAGTGCCATATGATACACCGTGGGACTGTTATGGAATCTCTGTGGTAGCCTAGTCCAGGTGTACTGTTCGCCATCCACTATAAATGCAAACCAGTCCTGCACCTCTGGGTGCAGGGGCACTGACCAGAACCCGTTAGCCATGTCAATCACTGAAAATTTCTTATGATCAGGGTTTAACAGCTGAAATATTGTGGATGGGTCCGCTACCAGGGTTGCCAGTCTGTTAATATATTTGTTAGCTTCAGAATAGTCCACAGTGAAGTGCCTTGCCCCGCTGGCTTTCTTTACTGGCCAAATAGAACTGTTGCTGGAGCTATGAGTGTGCCTAATGATTCCCTGTTTTAATAGTTTTTCCACAATGGGCCGAATTCCCTCTTCAGCTCCTTTCCTAATCTTATATGGTTTAGTGTATGGGGGTAGTTTTCCCGTAAAATTAGCTAGTTCCATATCCAAAAGGCCACACTCATCCTTATCTTTAGTCCAAAGTGGATGATTTTTTACTTCGTCTTTCTGAAGAGACCAGATGTTAATATTGACCTGCCCTTCTTGGACCGTCAGAGTGACGCCCTGTAAATGTTTGAGGGCATCCCATCACAAAATATCTGGTGTTGGACCGACCCACATTGCAGTGGAAATAGAGACCTGTCCCCCTTCCTCATCATTCATTTCCACTCTTAGTGGTTTAGTTTCTTTGAGAGTAACTTTCCCCCCTACACCAGTAGCCTCCAGCAGCCTCCCTGTATATTGAACTTCCCCTATTTTATCACCAGCAAATTTCAGTAGTTGACTATGTCAGAATTATTACTTCCATTATCGCAGATTGGTTTTCTAAATATATCATATCATCTTTACTGTACCCTAATGTCCAAGTTGCTAATCTTATAATTCTAGCAAGTTAGATTTAGAAAGGGAAAGACTTGTTCTTGTCTTTTAAAATAGTATTCGTCTAATTTAACTCATTTCCATAATTTTTCTAGTAACATAAAACTGGTCTGTAGTTTCCTGGTTCAGTTGTCCTTTTTTGTGCATTACATTATTTATTATTTTGTGCATTATATATCTATATACTCTTTTATATCGCTGAAATGGGCAGCATGGTGGTACAGTGGTTAGCATTGTTTTCTCACAGTGCTGGGACCCTGGATTTAATTCCTGGCAAGCCATCTACATGAAGTATGTTCTCCCTTGTTTGTGTAGTTTCCTCTGGGTGTTCTGGTTTCCAAGAGAGGCTCCAAATCCACCACAACCCTGTATTAGATAAAGCACTTAGAAAATGGATGGATGGATATCCCTGAATAATGGACACACAATGCAGTCTGTGGCACTCCACTCCTCTGTTCCTTCCGATTTTTTTCGTCATATCTCCATTAAATCATTTAAGCTATATTTTCCTGGCATTAGACCACCAATTAAGTAGTAAGTTTGTTTGGACCTTTAACATTGTATTTGACATTGACTCTATATGCATCTGTTCACAGTCTCTCATTCCTTCATTCTCTTCCCTTAATTATACCGTTTTTTTTAAATATCACTAAGAAATCTATTAAACCAATAACTTAAAGACAATAAGAACCTCGTCTAGTTGGTGTTTTTAAAACTAATTGAAAACGCAATCATTAACCCCTTCAGCCATCTAAATTTCAGCTGTGTTCTCCATCACAAAATCCAATTTCTGTGTGGAAAGCAGAAATCTGACAAAAATAACTTTCTAAATAGCTTTCTGATGTCATGAGAGAGTAAGCTATCTGCATCCATATTAGCATTAGGTTGTTAATCTTTTTTCTACTTTAACCCTTATGTATTCTGTTGTATTACTACCCTCTTGCTTCACTTCTCCATCTTGAAGGTTACTTTTGATACAGCATGCCTGACTGTGATTAAAATGCTATACTACTATGGCCATTGTGGAATATGGTGCAGATCATTAAGTCTTTATTGTTGCAATAATGCCACTAGCAGAGCATATAGTTGTTAAATGTTCAGGGTTGTGAATCACCAACAAATTGGTGGGTGCCTACTATGGCAGCAGAGACACTGCAGAGCCTGATGTTCCAACGTCTTTGTTATGTGTAATACAAAGTGGAATCGCCAGCTGCTGCATGCCAACACAAAGTTGTAGAACAGCCTGTCACAACAACAGATGAGTCTCAGGCTGGTAAGTCAGTATAGATCAGTGGTTCTCAAACTTTTTTGACCAAGTACCACCCATGATCAAACCAAAGCATTCAAGTACCACCCCTGATCAAACCAAAGCATCCAAGTACCACCTACAAGTCTTCTCAAAGCAACCACAGGAAAACTCAAGTAAATTTGGATCGTACTGCCTTGTAGATGTTTTCCGACGCTTTCTAACACGATCAGTGCTGTCTTGGTGGCCGATAGGTTTACCATACATCCGGACTTTCCCGGCCATGTCTTCTGTTTTGATCCTTATATCTCCGCCTGGGGGGAATTTTGAAATATCCAGAAATGTCAAGGATTTCGAATAATAAAAGTTAAAGATAGAGAATTTCTTAACTGTAGTTCGCTTCTTGACCTACGTTGTCATTCAGTTTTATGATGTATGATTATGTAACAAGAGTGAAACTGGGCATCAATATTAGTGTCTTTATTTAGTCTGTGCAGTGCAGAAGCATTTCCTCGAAAGGCTATTTTGTTTCTCGTTTTCCTACCCTCAAACACAATGCCAAAGTGAAAGTGTCAATTCACAGCAGAACTAAAAAAATAATCTCAGTGTTTTCGAAGTGGCAGGGAAGACTGGGAAGCTGAATGTTTGGTATGTAAGCCTGGTACTTTTGTCACCGTGGCAAATAAAGGTGTAATTGACTTGCAAGCTCATGTTGACTCAGACACAAAAAGGCAATTCGAGGAGAGAGTTCCTAAACCAAACTTACAGATTCTTTTATAAAATCTGGCAGCAAAACAGAGGGTACTGTTATTGCAGCATTGCAGTTAAACATCATCAACGTTACTTTACCAATGAACATAAACATGGGATATTTTAAAAACCCTCTTTATCCGGACCTCCTTCGCAGATAAGGCAAAAGGAAAGTTTCTCAGGGTGTCACCTTTTTTTTAACCTTAGTGGCCGATGTATAATCCTCCTCGTTCTCAACAGGTGTGCATGATCTATTGGCGCTAGCATCAGTACTCCTGGCGTCTATTCCTTTCAGCCATGACATACTTGATTTTTGCAAAGTATTTATTTTCAAACACTTGTTCTGTTGGCAAATGTGGCGCTAAGCTGTGTCTGAAAGCTCGATAGTATGAACACTCAATTATTAGCGCGCGCTGTATTGACTTAGCTTAGTACGTAGGCTGTGTATTTGATACATAAACTAATTTTATTCAAATATAAAATAAGAAAACCCATCTCAAGCTTTCTGAAACCGATTAAGTAAATTACAGATGATAAATTTACCTAACTATTCATTATTAAACTTTTAATTCCCAAATTTTCAGTGCACACAACAAATTTCCAGGGTCATCTGGCATACCACCTTGGGGCACTCCATGTACAGTTTGAGAAACACTGGTATAGATGAATCCACCAGAGAGCCGGATGCACCAAAATAATACACCACAGAACTGAGGGCTCCAAGTAAATTGGAGTAAAAAGTGCAGAGTTTACTGAAGAGATGAGGACTCAAAATTTAACATCAGAAGTTACATACAGATGCAGCCATTCAAAATGCGCGGTAAAAACCCGCGGTACGGTAACCTACCCACAAGCCACCGCAGGGCACCGCGGTAAGTGATTGGCTGGCCAAAATGACCGACGGGGGCACTTGTGGTGCATTGGTTGGTAGTGAAAAGATTTAACCATTTAATGTCTTTACTGTGCACATTTTAATCCGCTTAGTTTTGAATATTTATATGGAATTTTACCACTAAAGGGAAATTTTAGTAGCTGAGCATAAAAAGAAGAGGAGCATAACGCATCTGAAGGTCATAAACGATATTAATTTAGGAACATAAACATTACTGTATGTACATAAACTGTACTGTTTATGGCTGGTCTTGATAGTTTAAAGAAAAAATACACACCAGTCTTCCATTTCTCCCTAAACATTTTAAGCATGAAAGTTTTATGAAACGGTACCCAAATATGCGATTGCTGTATAGAATGAATTTTAATTTTAAAAAATTATTTAACATGAAAATTAAGCTGTTTACATCTTCCACCTGAGAACAGTCACCCGTTGCTACCCAATGCAGAAACAAATCCACTAACTAGCAAAGAGAGGACATTAGCTAGCCAATATGATAAAGAAATAAATGATTATTTTGTTTGTTTATTTCTTTTGCACATTTATTTGAACATTTCCATCGATTGTACAAGCACTTGGAAACTGTCCAATCCCTAGTTCATCAGGCATTTTCTTTTACGCTGCAGGCATTCTCCCGGTCTGGCGCCGGTCTGTGTCTTCTAGGATATAATGCCAGCGAACTCTTGTTTTTATGTCCACTATAACAGACAATCTCCTTTGCTTTTAACCGAGCGTTTAATAATTTCCTAAAATGAAAATGATTTACTTTATTTCCCTCATGGGATCAATAAAAGTATCTATCATCTGTCTAAACTATGGGACAGAATTCTGGGGTCTCCCCATACCAGAGATTATGGTAGGGCTTCAGAATGGTGATTGGCTGACACCATCTGACACCCCTCTGATTGGAGAAAAAAGACGTGCTGGTTTGCTATACATACAGTACTGTACCAGGAAGAGGATTTCTTTCTATTCGAAACGTGTATTTTAAAAGTTTAAGAAGTAAAAACCTTACAGCGTACACAGATTTCTAAACTGATCAGAATCGTTATCTTTGTCTTATGCATAATAATGTTCACCGCTCTGTCCAGCAAATTAATAATAAACTTTATTTTATATAGCATTTTAAACGAATAAGTAATTAGATTGCTCATAAACCTAATCACTTATTCTACATAAACACAGCTCTCTGAAAATGCTTTTTCTTTTTATTTAGGCTCAGATTTCAACTATAGATCGTATTATTAATAACCATAATAACAACCAACCAACAAAAACAACCATATAAACATAATACCAACCAAAAACATAGATAACAACCACAATACAAAATCAAATATATCAAACAATTATACTCTCGCAAATTCCTCCAATTATCATAATCCCGCCCCTTATGCAAACCAAACCCTCCTCCCATCCCAGTTTATCCTCTTAATCATAAACAAAATCCACCTCAATTTTCAACATAAAGCATTACACAAAATCAATACCTCAACACTCCATACTCAACAACGATAATTCACAGTCAGAACATGTAACTCCACATTCCCAGACAGACCTCATTTCCATAGCCCCGCCCCTTATGCAAAACCAACATCCCTCCCCTGTTCTCTCTCTCCCCTGGCGTTTGTAATCGTTTTTATTTTCAAATAAATTTTAGCAAAGTCATGTATTTTAAAACTCTTAAGATTTCTATATTTATGTCTTTATTTAGTGGTTTCATTAGTGACAAAGGCTAAACTTTCTTGGAAAAATGTCTTTTATGTAAACCATGTTTGCTATTAATTCATTCAGGGCTAAAATATGTTCATTGTCTTCCAATGAAAGAAGGGTTCCTTTCGCCGTAGTCGGGTTGACATTAGAATCTTGCCACGCCCAGACTGTTACACCAACGCATTAGCATGTTAAAGCGATTTCATTGAGGAGCCTAACTTTCTTAACTAGTAAGTACTGTAGTTACTGGGTTTTTGAGGGGGGGGGGAGGTGTCTTTCGCTGGAAATCTCGCCCCTTTCTACTTTGAAAATACCTGTGAAACCGGTTTAATTCGTCACAGCCAGCACTCCCGCAGAGAGGGGGGTTGTACTTGCAGTGTATACAGTAGATGGGAAAGCCAGAGCCGACCGCTACGCCGCCCACGTGTTATGCTCTTCGTTAATGTCTAAGCCGGAACACATCATTATATCTCATTTTGTATTTCTTAAAAAAAAAAATCGTTTGCCCAGCCTAACAGTGTTGTTGTTATTGTTTTTAACCTGTAAAGCGCTTTGAGGAGCCACCTTTAAAGGCGCCATATACAATAAAGTTCATTATTATTACTATTGTTAATTTGCTGGACAGAGAGGTGAACATTATTACACAGAAGATAAAGATAGCGATTTACGTTGCATTGTGCATTGTGCTGCTGTAATACAGTTTTAAATAATTAAAAGTCTAAACAGTATCAGCTTTATTTATGGGTTTTAAATAAAGGCGATTTAAACGCGATTTAAATCAATATAAATGTTTATATTGTAACGCCTAGGTGACTATTCATTGTTATTAAAATGACTTAAATTCGATCATGTTGTGATATTTAGAAATATAAATTTGTTTGGTGCGAGTGAGGTTTTAATTAATCTCTGACTCAGGAAACGTTTCATTTTTTCAAAGAAATGTTTGTTAAAAAAAGTTCATTGCTCCAGTGGGATTCGATCACAGACCGTGAGGTGGGAGTCAGGAACCTAACCCACAGCGCCACCGGCAAGGTCACATGCAGTGTTGCTGAGAAAGCACTACAGAAACATTATCAACAGACAATGTACAGCATGTACTATTCTTGTGTTGCGGTACATGAATATAATTATATCATTATTAATTTCTTTAGATACGCGATTCCATATTATATTCCCTTTTAATCAAATTCTAAAGTATGCTTGTTGACTCCGGTATCACGTTAGTTAAAGACTTCGATGCTTAAAATGTTTAGGGAGAAATGGAATACTGGTGTGTATGTTTTCTTTAAAGTACCGAGACCAGCCATATACTGTATGTTTAAGTTCCAAAATTAATATCGTTTATGGCCTTCACACGCGTTGCAGTATGCTCCTATTCTTTTTCTGCTCAGCTACTAAGATTTCCCTTCAGTGGTAAAATTCCATATAAATATTCAATACTTAAACGGGCACAGTTAAGACATTAAATATACATATACATACTGTATAAAGTACAGTTTGCATACGGTAATATGTTTATGTTCCTAAATCAATCTCTTTTATGAGCATGTGAAAGGCATGGTGAATCGATTCTCAAAAATTACTGTACTTTGCATGACTGGAAACAAATGCGTGATTGCGAAATGCTGTGGTGTTACTTTTACAAAGACGGTCAATGAAAAAAAGAATGTGGACCAGGGCAATACTTTGTTTACAGCTTGTCCAAGGTCATTCATTATTAATACTATTAGTAATATCTTCGTTAAAGACTTTGATGGCGACAGCTCAAACATGAGAGGTTGAGCTTTATTAGCTCCACCTTGCGGAAATTCCGGATACTATTATTTTAATTGCGGTATTATAGGAGAATTTACGGTAACTCGCGGTAGACCGCGTAAAGCGCACCGCGAAATAATGCGGTATCGCCCGCGCATTTTGAATGGCTGCATCTGTAACTTGTAGCTGACTCAGTCACTGCTGTTTCTGGCCACTGGTAACGTTAGGAAGGTGGTAGAGCAGTACTGGCCAAAAGGAAAAGGAATCAGATTTCTACTGCAATTACAAGTGAAGGATGTAGGTGTGAAACAGTTGTCCATACCCTGATGGCTCGAGGCCACAAGAAAAAATCCAAGGGGTACAACAGTGTCAAGAGGAGTTAGTGCTTGGGACCCTGAGCCTGGGATTCTGCAAGCAAAGGGCTAGTGTTCTTGTGTTCCTACCTCTAGCACAACCCCAGAGGGGGATCACAAAAGCTAGTATCAAGAGGATAACTGCAAGTGAAGGGCTCAGACATCCTCAGTCCAGCTATCGTTAAGGAGTGTGACAGGCACTATAACCAGAGTCGTCTAGACTAACACCACCAAACACCTCACATCTGCATATTACCCCAGAATGAGGCCAATATACAACACTAAGCTCAGAGGAGAGTATATGAAAACCAGAAGGTAACTCAAATAGTAGAGCAGAAAATTTGGCTGGTGGTTTGTGGAGAGCATGGTGATGTCATGCATCCATCTAGATCAACACCCCTAAGCCTGTGCCACCCTACACGGCATCACAGATGTCACTGTTATATATTTAAAAATACAACAGCATTTTTATAAGTACCGTTTTTAATGCATAAAGATCGAAGACATATCTAATTGTCTCTTACATATCACAATGTAACGACATCACTAGAACTATGCACATATTTCAATACGAGGTAAAAGATTCATCATTAAATTACCACAAACGCATTCCCTGGAAGAGGGGTAACCAATGTGGTGAAGAGTACTATTGCAATTAGTCCTGGGATAGGAGACATCCAAGATAAAACAGGCTGAAGTCTTAAATGGACCAGTCTTCCCTATGGACCAAAATTTCTAAACCAGTGCCCCAGTATGGTTAATGGAGAGACTGTGCTGCAGTAGGTGCTGTTCTTCAGATGAGACATTAAATGGAGGTTCTGACTATTTGTCATTAAAAAGACCATGAGACTTTATGAGACTAGAGTATCCAAGCCCAAAAGGGCTACATACAGCCTTCAAAAAATCCCCCCTTCATTCAACTGGTGAAACAGTTTCTCATTTCTCTAATGCTGTATAGTGTGACTGCTGTACATTACCCAGATGGGAGCTATATCTAAAGATTAAATCTTTCTAGGTCATGAAGATTAACAAGCACTTCAAAATATACTATTTGTGCCTGCATTAAAGAAGTCTCAATATTCATTCTAACTTAGATGTTTTAAAAAGTGTTTATTTTACCTTATAGGGAATATTTATATACTTTGTGTACATCCTTTAACAGCTGGTTTAATGCCAGTTTGGGAAAAAAAACTTGAAATGTTCTTCAGATAGAAAAGCAAATGAAAAAGAAACAATGTTTAAAAATTTTACTGTTTCAAACTGATATAAGCAGTATTGGGAATCCAAATTAACCAAACAAAAGAAAGAAAAATTGTAAACAGGAAAATGACATAAGAATGACCCGAGAACCCTCCCACCCCAAATGGTAATTTGGAAAACATATACAATGATCAGCATTGAAAATTGGATTTGCTTCCCACTTATGAAAAAAACAATCATTTTTGTCCTAGTTTTTTTTTAAATAAAAAGGTAGCGCACACCAGTTATGTCAAACAAAGCAAGTTGACTTGCACTGCCTGTTATGAAGTCAGAAAGATCATTTTCCTGAATATAAATTGTTCATCCAGTGTTACCATGAAAATATATTGCAAAATCTAGGAAAGTAGCCTGTTGTGTACAATATAATATTAAATTGAAAAAAAAACTGCAGTTTCTATCCCCCCTTTAATCATCATCAAAGTTCTGTTGTAGAAGGAAATTTGCAGCCAAGTTCTCATTCTTCTCACAGGCAAAGTAGGCTTGAATTACAAGTCCTTCAGGGAATCCTAACGCTTTGAGCTGAAAAAGAAAGAAAGCAGAAGAGGTTAGTTAGCTCAAAATAAGGTTTACATATTAAGAATTACCCTTCACTTGAACTTACAGGTTTACAATAGTGTAGTTTTCTGTGTTTATCAAAATCCATAAACAAGCAAAAAAGCTTTGATGATCATCTGAGAAATTACAAGGCTCACTGCTGGCAGCCTCTCAGCAGAGATACTGATAGTGACTGTTCTGTCCACTGTTAATGACAACATCACCAAGCAATTCTGCAGCAAGGGCTACACTAACTACTAAGTAATCTGTAAGTTGGCTGGGAGAACGTCTGAGGTGAAAATTCGTCCACAAGGAGGATACCTTTAAAGCGGAGACGACGGCACCGAAAATTTTCTCTTTAAAGCCCTGGCCAAATACGAAGACAGTACGCACAGTTCAAAATTCAAACTGAATTAAAAACTACACATCCCAGTTAACATGGCGGTTTATTGATCCTTGCGTTTAACCAACGAAACAGGGCGAAAAATCAGTCACATGACTTTGGTGCTGAGTTTCGAAAGCTTAACCTATAAGCTACAAAGTGAAATTTACAAACGATAGGCTACCTCAAACTGTCAATTACACGACTGTGTACGCCGCTTAGTTACGGAGGCGGGAAAACGACCCCCCTCCCATCCCTCTGGGTGCCTGGCTTCTTGCCATCTTTAACCATTATGTGTCCAAATCGCAGCATAGGAGAGAGAGAGTAGGAATAGACACGTACAGAAAAAAGTGAATCCCAGCTACAATACAAATATATTTTTTGGGGAACAAAACATCAGTATTTACTCCAAGTAGTTAGTGTTTATAGTTGAAATCTGAGCCCAAATATAAAGTTAAAATCTCTACAAACAGAGCAATGTTGGAAACACTTTTTATGAAGCAGAAATACAAAAAGAAAATAAATGCTTTTAGACATCTTCAGTTCAGTCAAGGTCTCCAAAACGAAAAAGAAAAAGTGTTTACATAGAATAAGTTAGATTTATAAGCAATCTAATTTCGTATTCATTTAAACATTGAAATTTCAGCTGTAGAAGATTGCACAAGAGATAGCACTACCTCTTCTTATCATGTTCAGGAAAGGGTGAATTAAGCCTTGTCAAGTGCAATAACTTTAGTGACCAGTAATAACAGTTTAAAAACTGTGCATATAGCAATGTTAAAATGCTGAAAACTTCACAATTAAAGAGGTCTGTAGGACAAGTAACAAAAGACAGAGAATACAAGCTTTTTTAGTCTGAGACTAAAATTCAGTCTAAAAAATTAAGGCAAATGAAAATTTAGGATGTTAAAGTGTTAAAGATGTAAATATAAAAATACAAAAATGCACACGAGCAAAACATTTTTTAAATGGAGCAGGTGTTGCGTTAAATAAGCAAACAGACAAAAGCCATGACCAGACATTGTGAAGAAGAGGGATGCAGGAACACTTGCAAAGGCTTAGATATACCAAAAAAATCACAGCTGTTACAAAAGATCACATTGTATATTTTGTCACAGTTGATTGATCTGATCAGTATGCAAAGCCATTTGTGACAAACCAGTATAGTTTAGATCTTTTTTTTTCTGAACCATGGAAAATATGATCACGTTTCTCTATAATAATAAACTTTATTTTACATAGCAACTTCAAAAGCAATACAACAGGTATATTGCTTATAACTGTTTTTATACCTTTTACACAGGAGATGTTATAGACTGCAGAGGAATATGAAGTTAATGAACTCGCTGAATATCTGCTGTTGAATGTTTACATACATACTGAAATGAGGATTGTATTTTAGATTTTGTGAAGTTGCTAGTGTTGAACTGTGAGGCACATAAATTGAAGGAATGGGCAAACACAGCTGATGCTGTTACATGGAGCTACACCTCAAAAAGGCTCCTCAGCCGAAACGTTGTTTCTTTTCTTCTCTTTTTATCATGGAATAAACCTTTACTTGTTCCTTTGCATCTTCTGTTTCCTTAAGCCAGCACTATAAAATAATTTATTCTCAGCGAGATGCTGCCATCTCATAGTGGATTTCTATCAATGTGTATAGTTAGAGTGTCTTTTTAAATCTTCAATCTCTTTATCCAATACAGGGGAGCTGGAGCCTATCTGAGCAAGCAACGGATGCAAGGCAGAATACACCCTGGACATAACGCCAGTCCATCACAGGACAAACACACACACTCACACCAGGGCCAGTTTTCCCATAAGCTAATTAACCTACCAGTATGTTTTGGACTGCCAGAGGAAATCAGATCAGCTGGAGAAAACCCACATGCACCCAGCTAAAATGTGCAAACTCCACATGTATTATACCCCAGGAATTGAACCTAGGGCCCCAGCGATAGCAATGCTGAACACTGCACCACCATTAGAAATAATAATATTAATAATTCCTAACACTTATATAGCACTTTTCTGGACACTCCACTCAAAGCATTTTACAGGTAATGGGAACTCCCCTCCACCACCACCACCAATGTGCGGCATCATTCTGGATGATGCGCCGGCAGCCATAATGCACCAGAACACTCACCACACATCAGTTATCAGTGGGGAGGAAAACAAGAGCAATGAAGCCAATTTATAGACAGGGATTATTAGGAGGCCATAACTGATAAGGCAATGGGAAATTTGGCCAAGAAAGACCCCTAGTCTTTTCGAGAAAAGCCCTGGGATTTTTAATGAACACAGAGAATCAGGACCTTGGTTTTACATGTCATCCGAAGGACGGCGCCTTTTTGCAGTATAGCATCCCCCTGGATATACTGGGACATTAGGACCCTCACAGACCGCAGGGTGAGCGCTCCTAGTTAGACCCCCTAATACCTCTTCCAGCAGAAACCTTAGTTTTTCCGAGGAAGTCTCACTTCCAGGTACTGACCAGGCTCACACCTGCTTAGCTTCAGTGGGTTGCCAGCTGTGATATTACTGTGATTCTTTTGTGTAAATGTATGGATAGATTAGTCATCTTTCTAGTTCAAAGATTTGCATGCATAATTTAATTTTGAAAGCCACCGAGACGACTGGTGCTACTGTTGTATTTATGAAAAAAATAAAACATACAATATACAGAAAAAGTTTTATAAACAGTCAACATTATTAATTCAAGTAGGCAGCTGTGTCAGTATGCGTAAGCTGCAAAGGAACAACTAACGGTTTATTCCATGATGAAAAGAAAAAATAAACGTTTCAGCTGTAAGAATGTTAATTATTGATTGTTAGCAAAACATTTTAAATTATATTTATCCCCCTCATTTTTCTTGATTAAATTTGGATTTTACTTATTTTCTATTTTCAGATTTAACGTACATTTGAATAATGACTTGTAAATTTCCAAGATGCGGAAAAGGGGGGTGGTGCAGTGGCTCTGTGACTAAGGATCTGTGCCTGTGGCTGGAAGGTTGCCGGTTCGTATCCCACGATTGGCAGAGGAATCCTACTCCATTGGGCCCCTGTGTGAGTTATGGAATGGTGAAGTCAAAGCCCAGATCTTAACCCCATAGAAATGCTGTGGGGGGACTTGAAGCGGGCAGTACATGCAAGAAAGCCCTCAGACATCACACAGCTGAAGGAGTTCCGTAAGGAGGAGTGGGCAAAAATCTCTCCAAGTCGATATAGGAGACTGATAGACAATTACAAGAAAAGCCTACAAGAAGTGATATCTGCCAAAGGGGGCAACAGCAGCTATTGAATCTATTTCAATCACCAGCTATTTTATCTCGAGATGTCAGGAACTCTTATGCTGTGGGTTTTTAGGGCCGAGGCAAAATGCAAGCTGGGCACCAGGAAATGCTATCGAAAGATGAAGT